>NC_056743.1:565486060-565503405 GCF_019279795.1 Protopterus annectens
TGACTGTGTGCGAGGATGACAAAGGTGGAATTCCAACTGGTGGCACACCTGCAGCCCATGACAACATCACCTGTGCCCCACTATGGTTGTCGTCATGGTCAGAGTTGCCAAACAAGCTAACATCACTTGTATAGCAGGAGGGACTGGGACCACCATGCCCATCTGTGAGGAAAAGACAGGATATGTACATTACTAACATCATTATACGGTTTGCTGTCATATGCACACACTCACACACACACACACACACACACACACACACACACACACACACACACACACACACACACACACACACACACACACACACACACACACACACACACACACACACACACACAAGGTCTCCCACTGGCATTACACAGACCTCACATTAGGCTGAGTGTGACGGTCATGCCACACACTTCTACCACAATAGACACACTCTAGACTGGCCCTCAACATCATGCAGTGAATACCTTTCAACTTAGTTTTACTACTTTACACCACTGGGATGTGTGAGTGTCTTTAGTAGGTGTTGAGCCTTCATCTAAAACACACTACACCCATGTAGACATCAGTGCTGTTCACCTGTATAGCACTGTGACAAAACTTAGGGAACATAACTACAAACTGTACAGAGTTTTCAGAACTATTTCGATATGTGGGTCATACTCCCTGTCTGCTGCACATGCCTCCTATGTTGGTCTGGTACATTACTGGTTTGCCCAGTGAATTGGTGACCCTACTTTTAATGTCATACTGTGATTTCCATTTGTCATAACCTGCAATACATGCATGTGTAAACAAGGGCATTTCCTCAGACAACTTCAAAACTTACAGTAAATATAGTAAGTGTACACACCCTTCATAACATGCAAGGGTTTTGTGACATATCACATGAGACCACATTAATATTGCCATTAGATTTCCACCATGTCATATGACATGTAAACTATGCACGCCGAATGAGAAACATACACATCAGGTAGGAGTGGCATATCACGCATATTAGTATTACAATAGCTGGCTTGCAGAAGGTGTACACCTGAAAATCAATTCTTTGGTAAAGCATCTGTTGCTCTCACTACAGCATTCAGTCCTCTTGGGAAGGTGTTTCTCAGCATGGCACAGCTCGACATGGCAAAGTTTGCAAACTCTCCCTTGCCACACACCTCCAAATCTGTCCAATTGCAAGGCCATCCCCTGTGCACAGTACTTGTCAGGTCAACACACAGACTGTGTATGTAGGTGTGGCCTCAGGCTTGGCCACAGTGGACTGTTGATTGTGTTCTTGTGAATTCATATTTTTGTTTATTTGGATGTAGGGTGTGGCCCATTGTTGTGTGCAATGTTGGGATACCTCCCCATCCACAGCTATGTGGCAGACACCAGACAGATCTAGCCACAAGGGGCTGGTGTTTGGACTGGTGTTTGGAAATGGTCATAATACAATCTGAATTGGCTATAGCCCCAGTTCAAGCTGGTTGACAGCAAATCCAAAGTAGGACACTGCCATCACCCTGCTTCACTGTATGGATAGTGCTGTTCTGCTGTTGTGCAGTGCTGTTACTGTGCCAAACTAACATGACCAAATTGCAGACAAAGAGAGTTCAACCCTGGTCTTATAACACCTTCACATATTTCTACACATGCATTTTGAAAAGCTGATGTATTGTTGTCCAGACATTACCCAGAACTGGATGTTGTGTGTTGTGAGGAACAGCTGCCATCGTCAAAATACACCCTATACCCAATACATGTGGAGTCCATGAAAGATTGTTGTCACATGTATTACACACCCAGTACTTGCCAGAGATGTCTGATACTCCTTCACTGTTGCTGTATGGTTCCTGGCAGCTTACATGGACATATCTGGGATGATTTTCTCAACATAAGTGTAGGGATGTCCACTTTTTCAAAATGTCACTGTTGCACCATCTCTTGTACACCTTTCCATGACTATCTACACTGTGTTCCATGGTATATGCAATGCTGTGTGTATGTGCCCATAGCATTCAATCCCTTTGTAGCATGATAGGCTGTATGTGAACCATGGCTTTTGCTGTAGCAGGCAACTGTGGGTCTGTGTTGGGATAATCTTGGTATGTGAGCTGTTATTTGCAGGTACTCCAGGAGTCCATGATTTATGACAGGTGTGTACCCAATATGATCAACTGCTATGGTTGTATCACATGCTGATATACCCCTGTATGAGCTTCCTCCTGTCCACACATATGTATCTGGCTTCTTGGACTGTTACCACTCCATATATATGTTCCCCTAACAGAGTTGTATGTTTCACATTTGCATTGTACAGATTATACAGATTATAGGTCACATAACAGGTTGCATGGCTTTTGTCTTGTGCTCACATTTCATATGTGTAACAGTAAAAGGGAACTTCCTGCGCGGAGGCAACTGCATGGCTTAAAGTAAGTAAGCAAAAATTCAAAGAAAGCCAGCAGACAGAATACTGGTGAATAAATCCATTTATTGGAGAATAAAATCCATCCAGTAAAGAGAGCAAAAGTACACAGACCGGTTTCGGCTGGTTAATACACACAGCCTTCTTCAATGTAATTTTACATGTAATTTTACATTTACATTTTCATATCTCACAAATACCTGGCATTGTGGCATGTGTGTGCACTTTTTATATGCACTGTATCACAGTACTGCATGCAACATGTCCCTACTATTGGCACTCTGTCCCCACATTTTGGCAATCATTATCTAGATGTCCTGCAAAAACAGGTTTATGAGTTATGCTACTGATATGTGACATCTTATGCAAATAGGCCCCTGTGATATCATGCAGTGAACCCCAATACAGGTGTTCTTCCAAATACATGCAATTTGCTGACTATAACAGTTCAGTGCATAGCCACATGCATGACCTTAAAATGCCTGGGGTACTGCTAAGCCACAACAGGAAGATCTCACACTTACCAATCTCAGGCTGCTGTGCCTCTTGTTGAAAGAGGCACCTAGGTATTGTGAGGGAGAGGTATTGTCAGCAGCTTCACAATAGCCATTGGTCCAGGAGCAATGCTACATGTATGCACAGGTACAGCATACACTATGATATTACACTATTTGCTATTCTTCACCTGAAATGGGCACGTGTGCATTACTAAACCCCACCCAGTACTTTATTTTGCAATGACATATGTGTCTAAAGACTGTTAGTACACAGTTGGAATGTAACATCAGTACATTGGTGTGGACTTATGCCTTACCTGGACAGTCTTTGCCAGTTTCCTGAGTGGCACCTACCTCCATGACAGCTACATCTTACACTGGTTGTTCTCTGTGGGCCACCACAGGGTTGGCAAGGAGCTCCTCCATTGCTGTAAGTGGAGTCTCTCTGGCTGGCTCCCCACCAGTAGTGGAACGGTCTCTCAACACTGTAGCAGCCCATCACCATGCACATCGAATCAGATCAGTTGCTCTATACCTGATCTGTCTGTACATGCAGCCATGGCTCCCCAAGATGTTTACTTTCTGTGTGATGTATTCCCAAAGGCCTGCCCTCTCCCGGTGATGTTGGCGACCTTACATCACAGGACATCAGACATTGTCCATAGTTCTTTACAGAGACAGCTCACAAGTAATGAGTATCAGTAACAGTAACATTACATCAAATCATACTCCTGTACCTAGCAGCATTGTATGGACATGCATAACATTATGTTTAAGTAGGCAGTTTGCACCTGATTCATGGTGAGGGTAGGGGTGCATGTGGTGTGCATATCCACCTATACTGATGTTGAGCCAGGGGGGAGATGTTTGGCCTTAACATGTCTGAAGCAGGTTGGCTTTAGCTATGGTGTGTGTATGTGTGTGTGTTTGTGTGTGTGTGTGTGTGTGTGTGTGTGTGTGTGTGTGTGTGTGTGTGTGTGTGTGTGTGTGTGTGTGTGTGTATGTGCTGTGTATAACCTCTATTACAGGGTGGGTTGGATAATTGCCTGTGAGACTGCAGACATATGTGGGGATGGCCTTCCAATTGCCCTTAGTGGATGTGTCTAATTTGTACTCATACTCAGCATTACATTAATGCACCTGTGACCTACTATGCTCAATCCGACACAGGTTGACATGCTGCCAAGATGGTGACTGCTCCTACACATGTGCTGGTGGGATGAAGTACAGGGGAGTATGCAGAGAAAGGTGTTGGAAAAGGAGAAGTGGGATTTACAGACAGATGTAGAGAGTAGACATTAGTATAAAGAGATGGGGTGCATGGCAAAGAGAATTTTGGACATGGCTATGCCATACAGATGTGGAGTCTGAGGATTGTATGTAATGTTGGACAGCACGGGTGGTGTATAGGGCCTGTACCTATTGGCTAGACAGAGGCACATAGCTAGGAAGGATATGCAGCACAAAAGGGTGATAAAGGAATATGGGTGGAACATACAAGCTAGGAGTTTGTTTAGAACATATGGAACCATCACTGATAGTGTGTACCATGAGTAAAATGGGGGAGGGAGATAAGGTTGGCTGAGGTGGGTTTGGTTAATCAGGAGGTTCAACAGATTATCAATGGGAATGTAAAGATAGCTATGAGGGGGTTTAACAGTGGAAAGGCTGTTGTTCCATGTGACATACCTGTTGATGCCTGGAGGTGTTTATGAGACATGGCAGTGGTATTTTTAACTGGATTGTTTACTGTAATCTTGAAAAGTGAGAGGATGTGTGAGATGTTGGTGAACATGTATGGGCACTGCTTATCTGAACAAGGGTGGTCTGCATAGCTGTAGTAACAAGTGAGGAATAACATTGATTGGTCACAGGATGAGGTAATGACAAAGGGTGGTAGCAGTTAGCTTGAGAACATGGTGATGATTGATGATCTGCAGTATGGTTTCATGCCAGGTAAGAGCAGTACAGATGCAAATGGTGATCCACATGTGTTGATTGAGCTCTACACTGAAGCCGAGATACAGCTGCATTGTGTCTATGTGCACCTACAGACAGCATATGACATGCTGCCTGGACAGTAGTTGTGGTATTGTATGTGGAGGTTAGGGATGCCAGAGGTGTCTGACAGAGACCTACAAGATATGTAGGAGGCTAGTGTGACAGCAGTGATTTCTGGTTTTGACATGACAGGTGCATTTAAGGTGGAGATGGGAGTACATCAGGGATCATCTGTGTGTCCTTTTATATTTGCAGTGGTGAAGCACAGGTTAACAGACATAATCAGACAGGGACCCCGGTTGACTTTGCAGTTTGCAGATGACATTGTGGTCTGTAGCAAGATTAGGGGACAGGCTGGGGAGACCCTGGTGAGGTGGGGGCATGTTGTAGAGCGGGAAGGACTGATGGTCAGCAGCACTTAGAAAAGATACATGTGTGTGAATGGGGTGGGGGTTACCGGAATGGTGACAATGCAGGGCGTACAGTTTGGAAGGTGGATAGGTTTAACTACTTGGGAACACTAGCTCAGAGTCATGGGTGGTGTGGGGGATAGATGTACAAATGAGTACAGGCAGGTTGTCTGTGGTGGGAGGGGAGTCAGGAGTTATTTGTGCAGACAAGTACCATTAAGAGTGATATGGAAAGTCTACAAGAGGGTAGTGTAACTGGCTACATTCTATTGGTTGCAGACAGTAGGACTGTGGAAAGTCTACAAGAGGGTAGTGTGACTTGCTACATTATATTGGTTGCAGACAGTGGGACTGTAAAAACAGGCAGGATTGAGGGCTGGATACAGCAGAGTTTGGGAGGTTCACATTTGCACTGTGTATGACAAGGGGGATAGGATTTGCGACATGTGTGTTAGTGGGTCAGCCCAGGTTGGATGGCTTAGGTATAATGCCATACTGTGGTATGATTATGTTGGTTTGGACATGTGCTGAGGGAGTATGCTGAGTATATCTTGCAACAAGTGAGGCTGCCAGATTACAGGGACAGCAGATGGCCTACAAAAGATATATGAATGTGGTGATGGCAGACATGCACGTGTATGGCGTGTGAGAGCAAGATGAAGAGGACTGGAAGCCATGGGTGGAGATGATCTGCTGTGGGGACCCCAAACAGCAATGGCCAAATAAAAGGGAGGGAGATGTTGTAATGCCATTGTTTGCAGGTTGCCAATTATTTGCAAAACATGACACAAGTCTTTGAGTAAATGACTACAAATCTGAGGCACACATACAGTCAGTGTGCATAACAATGAACAGTTGCATAGTATGAGCTTGGTATATCACATTCAGTCCAACACACACAGCTGTAACATTATTTCACTATGCGACTATCCTTATAGCTCCATGACATTTGTGAGACAAACATGTGTAACATAGTTGTATTCACAATTCACATCTGGATATATGTGTGAAATCTGTTTACCTGGCCTAGCAGTGTCACAGTCAGTATTGTTCAACACACACTCCAGTATTTGCCATATGTGTATCATCCTTTCCTGGAGTGCCTCAGGGGCCTGAGTTGTATTCTATGTCACTGCAGACAGGCACAGATGCTATGGCCATAGGTTTTGCTCGGCAATATGTCCGCACACCAAGTCTTGTTGGGACATGTATATTAAACTTCTCTATTTCCCATTATTACATACACCCTACTGCAGTCTGTTGCATGCATACTTGTTTGACATACCTGTTTGTTTTCCTGTTGATGTTGGATGTTCTCCTGGTGTGAGACTTCTTTTTTTCCTCTGCCTGTTGGGCTTCTTATTTCTGGCAGTTTTTTGTGGTTTTTTTTGTTTGTTTCTCTCTCTCTCTCTCTCTCTCTCTCTCTTGGATGTTGGTCAAAGATCTGTTTTGCAGAGGCAGCAGCATGCCTTTTGTAGGTACTGCTCAGGTTCAGCTGATGGCCTGTGCACAGATTGGAGTTACACACTTGCTAATTCCATGTGGAACAGCTGTGGTATTATTCCTGTAGCCAATACCTGGGAAACACAGTCCTATAACTGTGTACCTCATGTAGGCATCAGCCCTTTCTTTGCCTGTGAGGAAGTTTTCATGCATGTGTGTTCCACACAGCATCACAGAGGGTTGTTGTACTAACAACTTACAACAGAGACTGTGAAGACAGCCTAACTCACCAGGGACAAATGTTCCAGACATAGGGACAGACTGTGAGTATTACTGTTATAGAACTGAAGTAATGCTAGTTTGACAGGGTTTGTGTGGATATGGTTGGTCTGCACAATTTGCAGTCTTGAGATTATTATGTGGTTGACATAACTCAGACTTTCCAGAGATTGTACTCTTATTATCAGTGTGTTACTCACATATTTATTTAATATGGAAGGCCAGTAGCATGCTCTGTAGGATAGCAGTCAGTTAACATCCATGTTTGTTTCTGACTTCATATTGCTCAGAACAGATATGTTACAATAAACCCTGTTACACCAGCTACTTTCTCAGTTTATAATATCAATATCTCCATCATGGACTTGTGTTTAGGCCTCTGTCCATGAGTATGTCAGATATTGTCCATATATCATGCAATAAGAGGCAGAGAGATATGGTATATCATTACTTAGTGACATAATTCCTAATATCATACCACTTATGTATCAGACTGCCAGACATTTTATGTTTAAGAGGCCTTATATATGATGACAAGGCCTGGATATTCTTTGGGAGTGTGTACAGTTAGGAGGTCTTTGTATTTCTGCCTATTGTTGACAGACTGTCAGGACTGTGTAGCAGTGTATTGTGAATATGTTCTTTATTGGGGGGTAGATGTGAGTGTTATGTTTCCTTTTCTATCTGACTTTGCATGCTGATCCAGTTTCTGGTGTTCTATCAAACATTTTTGTAGGGTAAGACTGGGACATGTCCCATAACACAGTCAGGCATCATACTACACTGTGTATTAGGCCAGTATATGTAGGGGTAGTGTGTGAGTGTCCAACATGCTGACAGTTTGGTTCACACACTCCTTATACTGTATGCACTTATACACTGGTGTCTGTTCCTCAGTGCTGTTACACCCCTGGAATGCCTGGTATATTTGCAATTACATGTGTATTCCCCATAGCAAGATTGCTATTTTGTTGAGTCAGTCTGCCTGTAGTTTGGATGTTGCTTGGTGACATGGCTAGCAGCTCAGTGTATTTTCAATAATTTGATGTTATATCCAGATATTTGGCAGCTGTAACTGTTGCCTGGCCCCCATAAACGTTGTGTATTTCTAACAATTCAGTGGGAGGCTGTGAAGATTTAATTGACTAACTATTGGGAGGTTACTGGGCTTTGGACTTGTGGTATTCCACTCAGTAGATGTTGGAATAGACAGGAGGGTGTTACTGCATCAAATATGTCAGCTCAACTACACCAGTATTTCAGATATGTCCACATTGTCATGCCCCACCCCCCCCCTTTGTCAGGCTTGGCTGTGCTTTCTTGCACTAAGCTGTTCTGAGCATACCTGTCAGCCAGCCAGATTGTTCCAGACTGTCCACGTTTATTGCCCATATTTCTGGTCTGTTGCACAGTATTATTTTATTCCTTCCTGTGGTAAATCACTGTGATCACATGGAGATTTCTGACAGTATATGATGACATACAATACAGTTTCAAAATTGACATCCTTCTGAACATGTATGCTGACACGCACCCTGTTCCTGTAGAAGCATTCTACATTTATACCTGCAGGACGTACGTTGTGTCCCTAATGTTGGTCCATTGCCCCCCCAATCTACAGGCTTTGTCCAGATCTGTTGCACTTAGGGGTGGGGAGGTATGATGCTGGGTATGACTCCAGTACATGTTATGCATATGTATATATATATATATATATATATATATATATATATATATACACACACACACACACACACACACACACACACACACATTGCTGTTATTTCTGCTTGTCAAGACATGTGCCTTTTCATCCAAACCTGTGATACACAATAGCTTCTCTGCAACACACTCATGTAGTAAGCTTTACAAACATGCATTATCACACATTTAAAGATGGACTTCTGCCATGGTGTTTTGTGGTTGATGCACTGAACTCTAGATTATGTAGACAGGTGGGTGGTTAAATACAGTTTATCATGATTGTGTGTGTGTGTGAGTGTGTGTGTGTGTGTGTGTGTGTGTGTGTGTGTGTGTGTGTGTGTGTGTGTGTGTGTGTGTGTGTGTGTCTGCATATGTGTGTGTCTGTAGTGCTTTCCTGGACTGGATTCACACCCAAGCATCTGAGGTGTACACTTCCACTCAGGAGAAACATTTAAGCTGGGAGAGGGCTCCTCCAACTCTTTCTCCAACTTTTATCAGAAACATCTTCTCTTTAACGCACACTGATGAATTCATCCTTTCAAAAATGCACTCTCTCATTATAAAAGTCAGATTTCTCTTGTGACACTTGCAGCTGGTACTTTGTACTTTAGCCTGTATAACTAGAGAGGTAATTAGTTCTTATCAAAAGTATTGAAGTAGTGTGGGTCTGGTGTCCAATAAGTATGGCTTCAACAACAGATCTGATGTGTACACTTCCACTCATGTGAAACATTTAACCTGGGAAAGAGCTTCCCATCACTGTCACCTACTGTTATTGCAAACATTTTCCATGCAACACACTGATGAGGTCATTCTTTCAAGAGTGCACTCTCTTAACTGTCAGAGTCAGATTTCTCCCATGATGCTTACTGTTGATACAGTATTTTCTAGATCGTGGAACTAGATAGTCAGGTGGTCTGACTCCAAAACTGCTTATATACTTTGACTGTGCGTATACATGTATATTGTCAGGTCTAATTAGCTTCAGCAAAAACTCTGTTGTGTAGACTTCCACTTACAAGACATGTTAACACTAGGAGAGGGCTCTTCCATCTATCTGTTGTATTTTTATACAAAAGCATTCTGTGAAACACAATGATGACATTCTTTCAAATTTCCACTATCTCAGTGCTATAATCAGATTTCTCCTTTGACATTTGCTTTTACAGTATTCTCTAGATTATGTAACATGGATACATAGGTGTTTCAAACCCAGCAGTGTTGTACTAACATGTGAAGTAAGTATAGCTTCGGCAACAAATGGCAGACTGTGTTCTCTAGATTGTGTACCTAGTGAGGTGGGTGGTTTGACTAGAACATTCCTTAAATAATATGAATGTGTGTATGTGTCTGTAATGACATGTAGAACTGGCTACATCAAAAAATCCTTTGTGCACATTTCCACTTAGGAGACATTTATAATGGGAGTGGGCACTCACAATGATTTCTTACATTCTTAGACAAAACTCTTTTTTTTCCAGCACACTGATAAGATAATGCTTTCAAAAGTGCTGTATCTCTTTGTTCAAATCAGATTTCAGCTGTGGCACTTGTTGCTGATACTGTGCTTGCTAGACTGAGTAATTAAATGGCTAGGTGTTTTAAATCCAGCCGTGCGTGATTACTGTGAGTGTGTGTGTGTGTGTCCCTCTAATGATATATAGAAATGGTTTCAACTGCATATGTGATGCTTACTTTATGGTGGCAGTGGGCTCCTCCACTTTCATTCCCTTTTACAAGAAACTTCACTTTATTAAAACAATTGTGATATCATTCATTCAAGTGTGCATTATAATAGTTGTAAAATAATGTCTGGTGTACCATTTGTGATTCATACAATGTGCTCCAGCTTACAATCTTAGTTAGGTGGTCAACTCAAAACCAGACATTACTCCATAGAGTCAGTTGTGTCAGTGTGTGTAGGTATGAATGGCGCTACCCACCTATGTGTTGCAAGCATGTATACCATTAGGGATGCCTTTCACTAATTTCTGTCCATTTTATAATGAATGACTCCTTTGTTAAATGCTTATGATGCCATTTGTCGATATGTGTCTCATCTAAACCAAGTAGAAGCCTTCTCCTGTAGTGTGAGGAAATGTTACAATGTTCTGTAGCTTATTGCCTTAGTAAGCCATGAGTTTACCTCAGGGATTATCTACGAATTGTGATTCTACCACCACAGTGAAGACTGCATTATGCAACATAGTGTTATGGGATGCATACCATCATGCAATATTTTCTGACAAGGAGACAGACCACAGCACTCTTTTAATCAAGTTATAGTCACACGTATGCCTTGCAGTAATAAATTTATATAACACCTTCAAATTCAGATTATCTCACAATTGTAGTAAAACTTCAGTTGTGTGCAGTCTACACAACATCTTGTAGCTTATGTGGTCACATATGTAGGTGTTCAAAACCCACAGTGAATGAATATTATCAGTATGTGTCAGTATACCACTATGCATGAATTACATCCACCACAAGAGCTCCACCATTACTTTTACCTCAAACAACTGCTCTGCATTACAATGATGATGTCATGACATCAAATATCTTCTGTCTTATATTTTGGGAAAGACTTCACCTGTGGAACGTGTGGTAAATATACAGTTCTTTAACTTAGGACTTACATAGGTAACTCAACAGCTTCAGCAAAGGGTAATATTATGTGACTGTACTGATGTGACAAATGCAACAGTGCATCAAGTTATTTCTCTACAGTTTTGTGCCAAACACTTTTCAACACTTTGGAGATTTCATGACAGTCAAATATGTGTTCTGAGATTTTTGCAGTGACAGTGCTCATGTGGCAAATGCAGTTAATGATGTGATTCCTGTGGTGAGAGTGCTCCTGTGACACATGCACTTAGTAGTGTGATTCTTGTGGTGACAGTACTCCTGTGGCACATGCAGTTAATAGTGACTTGTATAGCATATCTAAACAGATCAAAAGTGGTTTAAATCTGTGATTGATGTGAGCAAAGCTATGAGGACAGACAAAAGTGGCTCAGGCAACTGACAGTGATAATGGGCTGTTTGGAGCTGGTGAACAGTAACACATCTATAATATTTTCATCCCTCAGGCAAGTTTGTGATTAATAAATTAATATCAAAATCCCTTTTTAACTTTGCACCTTGAAGTGTGTTATATGTGAGTACCTCCATTGCTATCGCCTGTTGCAGATGCAGTTAATACTCAACTCTGTAGAATAGGTATCATGATTGGCAGGGGTATGAATGTGGTAATATCTGTTTGACAGACAGGAGTAGATTAGGCAAAGAAAGTAGATATGGCACAGTAAGAGGGACATTTTATTTTTAGTTCTTACTCCCCACATTAGGGGAACTGTGCCTATTACAATAGGATAGTGATGTGAGCCCTTGAAGTGTTTTCTTAATGACATGTCAGATATGCCTCTTTCTGTGGAGCCAGTGGTTGATAAGTATCTCTCTGAGATCTGGCCGTGGCATGTCTGCATGTCTGGCAAGACATAAGTGCTGAGTATGTCAGTGAATGCTTACAGACATTATTTATTTCCCCAATAATAATGATCTGCATTGTATGTTTTCACAAAGACATTTATGTATAAATACTATAAACACTAAACCAAGAAGCATAATAATTAAGACCAAATAAAGTAAGAAAACTTCTAAAAGACCCTTTGAGAAAGGACACTGGACCTGCATTAATTAAGTGCTTTTGTTCTTTATTTAATAGAACTTCATCAAGAAGTTCTTTTAAGAAGTTCTTTCTGATGAAGTCCTATTAAATAAAGAACAAAAGCTCTTAAATAATGCAGGTCCAGTGCCCTTTCTCAAAGGGTCTTATAAGTTTTATTATCTGATTTACATATAAATATAATTATTTTGTTCGCACTGTAGGCTTTACACAAGATGATGGCTTATAAGTCATTTCTTAATGTAGACCATGCTCCAAAATCTTCATAAAGTGTGAGAGAATGAGTCTTATGATATTTTCTGTTGTTTTTATGTCAGGTAGTTGATGTTATTGGTTTACTATTGAAATTTCGAATCAGCTTTGGTCGACCAATAATAAAGGTCAACCCTAAATGCTAAATATGAAATTTCAAATTGTAACCCAAAGCAAAACTGAATGCATCGATCACCATGTTTAGATGTATTCAACACAGCAGGAGGTGACATCACTCACTTCCTGTTATGCACATTAACATACCATTGAACTCTACAGTCAACAGTACGTTACTTCTACTATTTTGCAGGGGGGTGCACCCCCAACACCCCCTGCACACTAAATATACCAACTCCAAGATTGCACTACAGTGAGGAAATTGGCTAATAACCTGTTCCTCACTGAAGCACAACCTCCCTGCACAATGTTGAACCAAAATTATTGACCTACACTACCTGTTGCTGTAAGTTGATCGATTTTGGGTCAAGATTCTGCCTACCTGGGAATCTGCCTTTCGACCATGTGCCGGTCGACCAAGGCCATTTCAACTTTGTCATTGCAAACTGATGTTATTATTGTCTTCTCCATACTTCCTTGTCAGCATGCCCAGTATAATGATGTAGCACATGTGCCATTTAGCTCAAAGCATATTAAGCAATCAATGTTCCGAGATAGTTATTTGTCATATGTTCTTCTTTATCAAAATGGAACAGACTTAGCCTGTGGATGGTTGTCTTTGGTAGCATTCGCCCAATGGAGTTATTGACATATGGGCAGAGGATAACAACTTTTATCTCAGGCCAGTGTGCAGTTGGCATATGTGCAATGTAAATCTTCAACTGGTCACTTAGTAATACATGTTAATGTTTCACCTGGATGTGACATATGTTACAGTAGTGTCATATAGGTCTTAGTAATGTAAGGCTCATTTCAGGGCTAGATATCATTTACAATATACTATATTCACATTTGTACTTTGATGCACTAATTTAAGTCAACATGTTTGGCGTGTCACTTAAACTAGGAAGGACAGATATTATGTCACTGATTGCAGTAACACAAATGTGTCAATCTCAAATACTTATAAAATGACATTTGTTAAATTTGCCCAGTAGCTTATGTACTAACATCATACTGCAGGCATGGACTTTAATTTTGCCCAAATCTTGCCTGGGCTACATATCTACTTGTGTTATACACATACATGCAATATATGCATATTGATATACATCTTGATATTCAGATACACACAACTCTTTTGTCAAGGGACAGACTAACATGAGTTGTAGATTTATTTATGGACATGTTCACACGTGCTACTTGACCATGCCTCATTTTGCAGTTACAGTTGTCACTTCTAATAAAGTTAGACAACTGTATATATGTATATCATATCATTATTCTGTTTATATCTTGGTCAGTGTGACACATCTTTTCTGCATGTATCATGTCCTTTTGTATTTTGCTACATAGACACACAACATACTTGAGAAACAACAATGGAACAACCACAGCAAAGCACATGTATTTAATAAACAATAAACAGTAAATAGATAAGTGCTTTCGGAAATCCCTCCTTCATCAGATCAATACAAAAATATAACATCAGTCTGCATATAAATACACTTGAAAAAACAATTACATTAATTAAAACCTTTAACCAATTAACATTTTCTAGCCTTTAAAATAGTTTTTAAAGGTATAAAACCATTTAAGCCTGGTGGAACAGCAGCTCTCAAACCAGCTATCCAGTGGGTTTTTTAACTTCTGTGGCATTCTTTATATCACCACCTCTAGGTGCAGGAGTGTAAATATCCAAAGCCATAAATTTAAAATCATGCTGTGGAAATTCATTAATGTGTTGAGCCACTGCACTTCTTTGCACATTTCTCCGTATATCACCCATATGCTGTAAAATATGTTCCTTTAACATTCTATTGGCTTTATCAACATAAAAAGAAGTGCATTCTGAACAGGTTGCTATATAAATCACATTTTTAGTAGAACAGCATACACAGTGTGAACACTTATATATCCTTTTAGTAACAGGATGCTCAAACACATTATCAGTCTTAATATACCTGCATGCCTTACATCTTTTGCATGGATATGTACCTGATTTGCTACTATATAATTTATCTAGGTTGTTCTTATCACCAGGTCCTGGTCTATAACATAACAGACTCTTTAAGTTACGATTTTTTTTGTAGCTGAAGTTTGGTACATCACCTACTATATTTTTCATCCTATCATCAGACAATAATATCTTCCAGATATTTTGTATTATATTCTTTATATATTTAAAATCAGTACTAAAAGTAAAGGGTATCCTAACCTTACATATATTTCTCTGTCCCTTATTAACCAAATCTCCAGTATTCTTTGAATACCAAGGTCTACCTTTCCCATCTCTCATGGACTTAACACTTCTGATGCTTCCCTAACTTCCCTAGTTTTGTAACCATGTTCTAACAAATTATTCTCTGTTACATTTATATGATGTAAAAAATCACTTTCCTTACTAAAAAGTTAGGAAGTTCTCCGAAGCTGATTATCCATGACATTCTTAAAAATATGGTGGGGTTGCATGCTACCCCTATCCAACAGAGCATTTTCCAGCATGACTTATGGTATAACAAAATGCTTATTTTACCCCCTTCATCCACTTTTAATAAAATATCTAAAGATTCTATAAAATCTACTGATGACTGCACAGTAAATCTTAAAAATGTGGTGGTTGTCCCTAAATACTTAACAAAAGCGTCCAATTGTTGTGCATCCCCTTTCCACAAAAAAAAAAAAAAAAAAAAAAAAGACATCATCCACAAATCTGCAATATAAACCCATATGTGTTGGCCACGGATTTTCTTCAGTCAAAATGTATCTCATCTCCCATTCAGCTAGAACCAGGTTTGCATAGCTGTTAGCACAGGGTGTGTCGATGGCAACACCCCAACACTGTAAATAAAACTTCTGTTCAAAGGCAAACACATTGTTTTCAATACAATACTCAACAATTTGCATATACACTCAACATATTTTTTGTCCATATATGCTACTCTTTCATAAAAGCAATATATGTACCTTAGCCCTATATCATTAGGAATGACTGTAAAGAGATTCTTTACATCTAAGGTCACAAGAATAAATCTTGCATTTGAATTCAAGCTCTCCATATATTCACTTAATTGCTGTAAAAAAATATGAAGAGTCTCTTAACACAGATACAGCCTTATTAACCACAGGCCTAAGTTGTCCTTCTACCCATTTAGAAATTGTTTCTGTAACCCATCCTGAGCCAGGGTCTATATTGAAAACCTGAACGTTGACTTACCCGAACACCTAAATGCCAAGTCTTCATCAAACCACAAAAACATCGATCGTCCTGAAGTGCGAAATCCAAAACATTGATTCATCATGGTTGGCCCTTCTGCGGTATAGCTCCATAAGGTAAGTGTGCGATAGTTACGGACCTTAGGGTTAGGGTGCGGATTAAGGTAAGTGCATACTTGGTGGTATATGAAAGATTTAGTGTAGGGTTAGAAGTAGGGTTTAGTTTAGGGATAGAAGTAGGGTTTTGTTTAGTGTATTTATGTGGTTTATTTAGTTAGGTAGTATGTAGCAGGCGGTGGGATGGGACAACTATGATATTTCGATTTTTTGAATTTCGCAGTTTAGGGCGTTTGGTGTATTTGCGGTTCGCGGAATATGTGTCGGCTTTTAGGTGTTTGGGTAAGTCAACATTCGAGTTTTCAATATAGACCCCTGAGCCATTTACTATTGGCCTTAGAGGAGGATTTTCCAAGGATTTATGTATCTTAGGTAGACCTGATATATTAGGAATCTTAGGGAAATCTAACATAAAGTAATCATATAAATCCTTAGAAATAATGCTAGGCTGTAATAGATGAAATAAATCATTCTTCACATTACTAACAATCTCTCTCACTTTTTTCGTGTTCACAAGAGTATAAGTAGTTTAATATAACAACATAGTATTCATAGTTTCCACATAGTTTTGGTGCACCTAAACTGTGGGACTAACTAAGGGGCGGGGGCAGGATGGATTGGACATATATGAATACATGCATGCATCCTTTAGTAAGCAGCTTTTGAGGAAGTGATAAGAAAACACATGGAGGTGCAGGTCAGAGCAAGTGGTAACCTTGAGAATAATGGCTCACTCACAGTGTTTATGGATTGTCTCCAAAGGGAATAGATGCAGCACTGGGGTCTCACACTGTATAGTACAGTACCTCAGTTTATGTAATGAATGGCTCAGATGTTACCCTGCAATGGAATAGGTAGGTCATTAGGGTGCTGCATAAGATAGCTTGAGGGTCAACAGGGGTGAAAGATAATGGAAAGTCAAACTGCTTTTATTGCCCCAGTAACCCTCCCCTCATGTTTAATATTAACTCTGAGGTGAATGATCATTGAAGAAAGGGAAGCAATTATACAGTTCCTAGTCTGACCATCCTGTTTTAGCTTAAAGTGACATTCAGTGGTGTAATTTTGATATGTTCAGCCTCTCATACATTTTGTGTTCATTGTGTAAACAATCCCCGGGATTCATGAACCTTGCGCCAGGCGCCAGCATAGCGTCGGCGTTATAACGCCAAATATGGCTGCTGAGCGATTCAGGTATGAATGAATTCCACGTG
>NC_056743.1:565550348-565602848 GCF_019279795.1 Protopterus annectens
ACCAAAACCCCATGTACTCTGACCTGGAGCTTACCAAGGGAATTCCGGATTACAAGGATCACAATGTGAAATAAGTTGTTACAACCAGACTGTAGTTATCAGTAGGCTTTTCTAAGTGACAGCCGATAACACAGGAGGCTCGGGTTCGGAAAGTTTTAGTAGTGTACACAGGCAGGCTAAATAATATACAGTCCAAGTATGAGAGTTTTGTCTGACTCTTTACAGTAAGCAGTTTCTTTATATAATGTTTACAATCAGCTTTTGCCCACCTTACTGACGTGGTCGGTCACAGGGCATTTCCATCACTATGGTCCGCAATAGTCTATACATACGTGGGTGCTGGGGTCGTGCTTTTAAAATGTTTTCCCATGGGAATAACACAGCCTTGCAAGGCACCTTGTACATTACAGTATCCTTTTGTGATTGTAGCTGTTTCAAGGACCCTAGACTGTTACGATACAGTGGACAGTTAATTTCTTAATACGTTGCTTTGTCTCTCTGGTAAGGAGTTGTACTGCTATCTTGATAGAGCTCACAAGGCCATCCTCCTCTGGGGAAGGAGTGCTGTTATGCATGTACATACATTTATTGTTCTGTAACCCAGCAAATTATTAATGATGACAGACATGAGCCTGCTGTACTGCTTACTGCCAGGTTCAGAATTCCATCACAGTACAGCTTAGCTTCACCAATTACATGCAGGCTTAGTTCTACTGCCATATTGTACGGTACAAGTCAATGCATTATATAGTATTTCGAGTGTAAACTGGAACTTCATATGTGTTTCTATATATTTTACGAACAACATCCATCCGGCCATATGCATGTTGTTCCGTCCTTTACCTTGACCGTGTGTATTTGTCCATCCAGCTACGCTAATCTCCACATGTGATGTCCCAGCTTCCCCTTCTTTGCCTGTAGCACCCTGTTAGGACGTCCTGTTTGGTAGGCACCTGTTCCGCTATATGTGATCGACTTCACTGCATAGATAATCATCGATGCGGTGGTCCAACGACCGACTTGTCCACATGTGTACAGTTATGTGCACCGTGTCGTATGCAAACCTAGATGGTTTGGACGGGTACATGCTACATGCTACACATTCTGCTGACACATTCACATGCAGCCATTTACATATCTGTACCTGCGGTGGGTTGGTGACATGTGGGGTACGTATTTGCCCGCGTGGCATTGCCTAACACAAACATCTTACCACAGTTCAGGTATGCACATTGTGTGTGGTTGTATAGCTGCACACGGATGCTAGCAGGTTTGGGTGCAGAGGTATACATGGGTGGGACTGACATGTACAATGAGGCTATTGTGTAGTACATCCAAATGCATGGGTTCTGCTTCTGGATATTACACTTCATCATACGCCATCCAGTGTATGCAACAGAGACGTTGCTGGGTGTGGGATATGTTGCTATGCACATGTTTGCCTGTGTTTGAGGTATCTTGCTTCCTTATTGTTGTTATGTGAACACAGCTACCCGGCTATGTACTCTCACTACTGCTTGTGACCATTATGGTTGGCACCTTTTCCAGTGCCCATAGTGGGGCATGTTATGTGGAAACCACGGCATTTGCAGGACTACACATACCCACGGCTAGTGCGGTTGACAGATCTTCACTTGTTTGCCATACTATAAGCTTATTCTGTAAGCATTTGGGTTCCTTATTTATTTTCTTATGCCATGTCTGTGTTTCATATCGTAATGTATATGTTTTATGCTACTATTACATGTATATTGCGGGAATTTGCGTGGCAGGGGATCGGAGGTCATTTTCCATTTTTACGATTGTTACAGGGACACGACTGTCCAATCAGGGACTGTCCATGGCACATTGGGACAGCAGGTAACCCTGGTGACCATGCCCATGTCGCTACTGGGGTTTCCACCTTTTCCAGTTTCCGATCTGGGATATTTCCGGGACTCACATCTGACTTTACAGGCCGACACATACAAACGGTCACTATATAGCATAGAACTTCACTTGTTTGCCTAAATAATATGCTTATTGTTGTGGCAATTTGCTTGCTTATTCTGTTTCTTGTGTCATGTAGGTATTTCTGTTACAGAAATAACCAATTCATGCTACCATTACATTAAATACGGGATATCATTGTGTCCTACAATCGTAGCACATCAGCCATTTCTAATACGTTTTTTCGGGACACAGCTGGCCATGGAGAGACTGCCACAACCAAAGTGGGACAGGTGGTGACCTTAGTCGCTGCTCCTATGTCGGTGCAGCGCGCTGACATGCGGCTGTACACCTTCTCTGAGTGTAAACACTGACGGTGCATTGCGGGACGAACGCGGTCTTATGCGTATCCTTTGCTCCTTGGACGGGTACACTTATGCCTTCGTGGCTTCTATTTGCTTCTCCGTTAATTTGGGACGGGAACTATGTTGCATACTGTACGTGCGTTTCATTCTGCACAGGACCTGGCTGCTGCCATTACTATTGTGGGCGGACCGTGGCTGTCAGCACATTAGGTTGCTCACCTCATGCCGGCTTAGACACGCCTCCAGACGCATCCTACCTGGGCTCGCTCACGTACACTACGCACGTGTCTGTGATTCCGGTGCACTCTCATTAATATGTATATGGTGCTACTGCGCCGGCTATTCCATGCACCGCCGGCGCAGGCCTTACGCCGGCCTTGCGCCGAGCTTCATGAATCCCGGGGAATGTCTTATCACTTCATTAACATTCTGTCCCACACCCAGATCATAATTCTCCAATCTTATTTCAACAAGACACCTTTCTCAAATGCCTCCATACAGTTCATTCTTTCTTCATTTATACAATGGGAGCATTCAGTTCTGTTTTGTACTTGCACTTTTATCTTCTAACAATAGCTTACATATCATGACATATTCCTTATTTTGTTATATTGGTCCTCATTTAATTAATACTTTCCAAAATACTGTACTGCATGTTAGAATTTCTCTCATATTTGTATAACATGTTCAATGTAGCAGATGTGTCTTTTAAAATTTTTTTCCACTTTTTTCCCTTTCTAGACTGTGGTTGAAAATGTTCTTTTGCAACTGTTCACTGTCTTATTTAACATACAAATGAATATAAATAAGTAAATGAAATACTTAAGGGAGCATGATAAACTAATGCAAAAAAAACCCCAAAAAAAACAAAAAACAAAATGGCAACATCATTCACCAAGTAGGATATAAACATGTCAGCCTTATGCTACTGAAACACTTAACACTGCTAATTTATGGCAAGAGTATATATGCAATGTTCCTGAAAGCTACTATTATAATAAACAGAATGTGCTGCAGCTACATTATAATAACAAAGGTATTCCATTATAGATGAATGGTAGGTCAGGATAGTAAATCTTACCGAGGGCTTGTATTTTTGATGTTGGTCCTCAGGAGCTTAATAAAAAAATGTCAGCTGCAAAAACAGTAGCAATTTCAAACAATTAGTGTAAGTCCATCTTGAAAATTTCTTGTCAAGACAGTTCGACAGGTTCATTAAGTGGATGTCTTATTTCCACAGAATAGTAAATGTTATCTTGCATTTAGTTGCTATCTCCCAAGTTGGTATTTGTGACTTATAAAGATTACTGCTGTAAGGATGATAGCATTCATGCATCAGACAGCTGTCAGCACAGGAACGTAAGCAACACAATGAAAGGTGGAGAACTACTTGCTACAGAACAAACATATGTCAGTAATAGATAAGTCTGTTATAGTGTTCTGAAAATATACTGAACAGCCTGTACTATCATTTCTTAAATTACCCTGAAATGCCTGCACTATCATGCAATAGCAGAAATGCCGTTTACTTTGGCATGTGCTGTAATTAATGATTACCTTAAAGCCTCTTCCCAGCAAATGTCAGTGTTCTCCCATTCATTATTGCTCCAAAGTAAACCTAGATCCATTACTTTCCATCTCTGTCATTCATTTCATGGGACAGTGTGCTGTGTCAATAGGGAATAAATAAACAGATACATGCAGATGTACAAGCATATGCACAGGCATATGCACACGCAAATGTGTGCAGATAAAAGACTTATTGAGAATTTGGTCAGATGATGTTCATAACTGTATAATGGGTGACAAACATTCTGTGTTCCATTAAAGATATTCTATTTTTTTATGAATTATGATTTCTGGTAATGGTTTTTCAGCCTACCTGCACTTACACACTTCAATGTTCAGACACCGAATGCAACTTGCATTGAACAGCTGTTCCCTGAACGTTAACTATTGAACATTATTTTACTGAACAGGCATATATCCAAAAATAAAATCATCGACTGTCCATTGCTGTCCAACATAAAGGAACCAAAATGTACTACTTACTTACTGGTTGTTGTTGTGTCTTTTGGCTTTTCCCGGCTAGGGGTTGCCACAGCAGAACTCTGGTCTGCTAATGATTGGCAGTAGATTTTTACATGCTGAGTTGCCATCTCTGATGCACAACCTTCAACGAAGATACGCCCATTCATGCATGACTCCACACAGAAGACGCTCTAGCTGAGAATCAAACGGGACAATGTCTTACTGTGAGGTGACAATGCTACTGCAGCACCACCACTGCAGACTTAACTATAAGAAAAAAGTACAGTTTTGTACCTACCATAAATGTAGATGTTCGAGGATCCACATTGCTGCAGTCCTAACCATTGGGTAGTCCGCTGTCCAGTCGGCCCGAATACCAAAGTATATGGCTGACGTCGGTCAAGGCGCATTAGACTGATGTCAGGACGTCAGGGTACTAATGCGCATGACCGACGTCATATCCTCAGTCTTTTCTTGCCCCAGATGTCAGAAGACCCTAAAAAGACAAGGCCCAAACCAAAACACCAAAAAACCCTGCACCAAACATATATACAATATATACAAATGTACAATAAAAAATAGTAACTCACACCACCACCCCTAAACACAGAGGGGAAGGAGGGAGGGTAAATTGGACTGCAGCAATGTGGATCCTCGAACATCTACATTTATGGTAGGTACAAAACTGTACTATGTTCTTCATTCCACATTGCTGCAGTCCTAACCATTGGGTAGAATCCCAAAGCAGAGGTAAGGGAGGCTGGCAAATCATAAGGAAGCAGGAACTGTCAACATGCCTTGCAAAATAGCTGTGGCAAAACCAGCCCTAGATTTAGAGTAGAGAGGAAGGTGGTAATGCTTAGAGAAAGTATGCACTGAACTCCAAGTAGCTGCCTCCAAAATATCCTTAGTTGCCACCCCCCTTAGAAATGCTGTAGAAGTGGCAGTAGCCCTAGTGGAATGAGGCCTAATCCCAGCTGGAATCTCCTTGCCATGATGGGAATAACAAAATGAAATGCAAAACCCAATCCACTTAGAAATAGTTTGCTTAGACACAGGCTTGCCCTGAGAACTCAAAGCAAAAGAAACAAACAACTGCTGAGACTGCCTGAAATCCCTAGTCCTGCTTAAATAGTAACGCAACTGCCTATGTACATCTAACGTGTGCAAAATCTTTTCCCCCTTATTTTGGGGATCTGCATAGAAAGTAGGCAAATGAATAGTTTGGTTTAAAGCCACACTAGAAACCACCTTAGGCATAAAGGAAGGATTAGTACATAATGATACCCTATCCTTATGGAAAATCAAAAAGGGCTCTACTGCCATAAGGGCCTGCAACTCAGAAACCCTTCTTGCAGAAGTAATAGCCAACAAAAAAGCAGTCTTCCATGACAAGTATTTCAATTCAGCAGTAGCCGCAGGCTCTTTTCCAACACAAAATTGAGATCCCAAGCAGGAGTAGGAGCTCTACGTGGGGGTCTTATATTCTTTGCCCCTCTGAGAAACTGCTTGAACAAAGGATGCGAAAACAATGGTGGGTCACAGTCATAGTGAGCTGAAATTGCTGCAGCATGAATCTTAATGGAAGAGAAGGACAAACCTTTGTCCAATAACTCAGTAAGATATTGAAGAGCCACACTCAAATTAGGCTCAGAAATCTCCAAATTCTTTGCTGCACTCCAAAATAAAAATCTCTTCCATTTTTCTGCGTACACTTTCCTTGTACTAGGTCTTCTGGCTTCCATAATCACATTTAAAACTTGTTGAGGAAGTTGAGACCTGCTGTGTTTCAAAACAGAATATGCCAGGCTGTTAGATGAAGAGAGTGAAGCTTGACATTGAGCAGGTGACCGTCCTTCTGAGATAACAGATGTGGAATCAGAGGTAAAGGCCATGGAGGCTTCCTTACCAGACTCCTTAGTAGTGGGTACCAGTGTTGCGAGGCCAATCTGGAGCTATTAAAATCATCCTTGGCTTGTCTTGTCTGACCTTTAGGAGCACCTTTGGAAGAAGAGGCAGAGGTGGAAAGGCATACACATGAAGATTTTTCCAACTGAAAGAAAGAGCATCCACTTTCCAAGCTGTGTGATGAAACCCCTTTGTGCAAAACGTTGGCAGCTGGTGGTTTAGTGGAGAAGCGAACAGATCTATGTCTGGAGTTCCCCATGACACTGTCAATCTCTGAAATACATGAAGATCCAGTTTCCACTCGTGGGGATCCATGATTTGTCTGCTTAACACATCTGCTAAGGAGTTCTGTGCTCCCGGCAGAAACCTTGCCTGAAGAGTTAGTTGCAGGCTGAGCGCAGTCTCCCATAAAATCATTGCCTGCCTGCATAGAGGATAAGAATGTGTTCCCCCTTGTTTGTTGATGTACCACATGACAGTTGTGTTGTCTGTTAGAATCAACACCTGCCCTGGAAGAAGGAACTCCTTGAAAGCCATTAATGCAAACTGGACTGCTAACATCTCCTTCATGTTGATATGTAGATGCTGTAGTCTGGCAGGCCACTTGTCTTGTATCCACTTTCCATTTAGATGAGCTCCCAAGCAATGTCCGAGGCATCTGTCGTTAAAATCTGACTCGCCTCTGGCCGGGTCACAGAGAGTCCCTTGTTTAGGTGACATTCCTGAGCCCACCACAAAAATTCTTTTTGAATGCAAGGTATTATTTGAATGACAGTGTCCAAATCCTGGCAGTGCTGTGTCCATACATTTTTGAGATACCATTGCAGCTTCCTCATATGCAGTTTGGCATTGGGAAGCACCAGAATACAAGATGCCATGAACCCTAAGGCTTGAAGGACTGTCCTTGCAGTCAGCCCGGACTGAAGAGATAGTTGATGGAAGTAACTGGAAAGATTCTGTTGTTTGTCCGGGGTTAAAAAGGCCATCTGGGCTGCTGTATTCAGTCTCACACCCAGAAAGCACATGTCTTGAGAGGGTACTAGACTGGACTTTATTTCGTTCACAGAATACCCTAGGCATCTTAGCACTGCTATGACATATTCCAAATGCTGTAGAAGGTCTTCCTTTTCTTGAGCCAGAATCAGGCAGTCGTCCAAATAAGGATAGATTTGAATTCCTTTTAGCCTGAAGTAAGCTATCACTGGAGCCAGAACCTTTGTGAATACTCTGGGTGCAGTAGATAAGCCAAAGGGCAATGCAGAGAACTGATAATGAGAATTTCCAGCTCGAAAACGCAGATACTTTCTGCAACGCAGTCTTATAGGCACATGAAGGTAAGCTTCCTTGAGATCTAAAAGTTACCATCCAGTGATCTTTGCCCAGCAGAGGTAAAAGCTGTTGTAACGTCAACATTTTGAACTTGGGAATGTCCAGATAAGTGTTGAGGATAGATAAATCCAAAATTGGTCTCCACGTGTTCCCCTTCTTTGGTACTAGGAACAGGCGAGAATAAAATCCTAGGCCCCTTTCTGGTACAGGGACTGGCTGAATGGCCCCTATTTGGAGTAACAGAGAAATTTGCTTGTGAGCCTCTTTCCTTTGTGGAGGAGGAATGTCTGGCATGCCTTTGAAAGGGGGCAAGGTATGGAAATAAAACCTGTAACCGTGGTGAATGATATCCAAAACCCATCTGTCTTGAGTAATTAAATCCCAATTTTCTTTGAAAAGAGACAGTCTTCCTCCCAAAGGAGCTGCCAGACGAGAATGTACTGGCAGCTGAAAAGGCAGGTCATTGAGTCTGTTTACGAAAGGACTGACCCCTGCCCTCACCAGAAGTCTGAGCAGGAGAACTCCCTGTTCTAGGCCTAAAAGAACCTTGAGCTCTGCCCCTACCACGTCTAGACCTACCCCTAGACTGGGAATCATAAGCAGGATACGTCCATCCCTTAGTAGGCCAATTTCTGCTAAACTTTGGAGGCTGCACCTGCAAAAAATCTTTAACAGTCTGCATAGATTTAGCCTTGTCCTCCATTTTCTTTAAAACTGCTTCCACAGGCGAACCAAACAACACATCAGACTGTAAAGGAGCATCCAAAATCCTTGTTTTAACATGCTCAGCTAAATTCTGATCCCTCAACCAGGCGTGCCTGCGAAGAACAGAACCAGTGGCAGCCACCCTCGAGGAGGCCTGAGCAGCATCAAAACCACATTGCAAAGAATGCTTACCCACTTGTTCAGACACATGAACCAAATCTAGCAACTCTTTACACTCAATACCTTCCGCCAGAGCATCCACCTTAGATTTCAATTGTGAAAGGAGATAATTCTGATATTTTAGCATGTGAAACTGACAATTCAACGCCCTCATGGCTAAAGTGGAAGAAGTATACACTTTCTTACCCCATCTATCCAAAGCCCTTGCCTCCTTATCAGAGGGAACAGGATTTTTAACAACAGAGGCCTTAACACCTTTAGGCCCCTGAGAAACAATTTCTGGGTCTGCCCTAGGACTCTTAAAAAGATACTTATGAGCTTCAGGCACCCTATAGTACCTATCAGGTTTAACAGGGCAGGAGGCAAAGAATCAGGATTCAGGGAAGCCTCTGCAAAAACATCTTCCACCACACTCAACACAGGAGGTATAGCTAAGGGCCTATGCTGGGGTAAAAACAAGAATTCCCTAAGCCTCTTCCTGGAATCGGAGAAATCTTGGCCTTCCCATTTAAAATGCTCCCTCATGGAATGCAGAGTCTCTGAAAATGAAAAATCCTCAGGAGGAGAAGCTGAAGGAGTGGAATCATCCACATCAGAATCAGAATAATGAGGAAACTCCTGCAAGTCTTCAGCCGAAGACTCAGAAGCCTCTGAACACTGTTCAAAACTCTCAAACTCAGGCTCCACCCTAGGCCTCTTATCAGGAGGGGGCATAGAACCTCTAATCATAGTAATCAAATCCTCTGCCATTTTAAGCATATGTTTCTTAGGCACAGAACCTGAAGTGGTAGGAGAAGCCCCCACTGAAGCTAAACTTGGCCTACCTCTCAAGGAAGTCTTAGAAACAGAAGGAGAGGCTCTAACTGCCTTAGGAAGAGAGGGAAGAACAGCTACCTGAGAAATCCCATCAGCCTGGCCTACCTCCTGAGAGGGCACATCCTGCAACAGTAAAGTCTCTGCCTGAGACTCCACAGAAACTCCTGGCAAAACCTCTGGCTCCACTGAGCCTTCTAAAGAACTGACGTCCGGAACTGCCGGTTCTTCAACCCTAGGCTTTGCTGCTTTGTCCTTGCGCTTTTTGGACGAAGCGGGCGTCGGAGCATCCGACGGCATTTTATAATTACAACGCTTCCCAAACACTAACCTGGCACAGTCTAACCTTCTCTTAATAGTGCGTTTGTTAAATCTAGCACAAGAGCGGCATCCAACAACGTCGTGCTCAGGCCCTAAACAAGGTATACACAAAGTATGGTAATCCCTATGAGGTATCTGTTTCCCACAAGAAATACAGTTATTCACTTTTTCTGACATCCGGTTAAATACTGAGGCAAGAAAAAAACAAAATGTTCCCCAACGGGGTACTTAGCCAACTTCGATTCGGTCTGAAACTCCGACTTCAGAAAATTTCAGAACGCTAACCTGCACTCGCAAAACTGCTTCTGCATCGGACCATGCGGCAAAAAAGACTGAGGATATGACGTCGGTCATGCGCATTAGTACCCTGACGTCCTGACATCAGTCTAATGCGCCTTGACCGACGTCAGCCATATACTTTGGTATTCGGGCCGACTGGACAGCGGACTACCCAATGGTTAGGACTGCAGCAATGTGGAATGAAGAACATCCTGTCCTTTCCCCTTTTTAGTGCGATCTCGGAGTTGGTATATATAATTAACTGGGGGTTAGGGGTACAGCCCCCCGCAACGGGAGGATTCAGTGAACAATGGACACTACCTATATGGGAGGCTATGGCCTCCACACCTCCTCCTAATTATATATACCATCTCCGAGTTCACACTAAATTGGGAAAAGGGCAGGTTTTCTAATTTACCACTGAATAAGTAGCATGTTTCGGTTCTGTTATGTTGGCCAACTATGGCCATTCAATGATTTTATTTTCAGAGATATGCTTGTTAGGTAAAAGTAACGTTCGATGTTTAATGTTAGTAGCTTTATTATACATAGATTTTATGTAAATAGCAACCTCTTTTGTGTCATGTCTATTATGCTTGTTTTCTGTAATACAATGTAATGCTTTTGCTCTAGACTTACATAGCTGTTTCAACTTCTGTAACTTACTCAAGCATTTCTCTGTTCTTTATAATCTACCAGGTTATCTTGTATTAACTTTTTATGCAATTGTTAATTTTATCTGTACAGTTTTGAATTTATATAATTGTTCAATTTAATTTGTACAGTTTCAAATTCATGTCATTTTTGGCATATTTGGCACTTTCCATCGTATCTCCACTAAAAATGAGCTTTTTTATTACAGCTGGACTAACCCGCTTAACAAATGACAAATAAATTAATTAAAAAAAAAAAATAATGTTCGGGGAATAGCCGTTCATTGCAAGTTGCATTCAATAACTGAATATAGGTCCCACTTACACTAACAAAGGCATAGTACAGAAATAAAATCTGTCATTGTCCAATATTTCTAATAGAAATTCCAGATTATTTCCTTTTGTATTAGTGAAATATGAATAGAGAAATGTAGCAATGTGCCTTAAGACAGTAAGTAATGACATTTGCTAAAGATGGCCATAGTATAGTATACTTTAGCAGTATACACTTTGTATATTGAAGTAACTACCCAAAAAGGACAATAGCAGCACTGCTTTATTTTGCATGCAAGACACTGGTTATATATGTGGATTGTTTTTATTTGGTAATGTAGAGAAATGAACTTGGACAGCAAAACTGCTAACAACACCATAAATGTGACAATGTTTGCTTGATGCTGTAAAGTGCAAGTAAATGATATCTTTCCACACAGCTGCTGTCATTGGTGTGTGTGGGGGGTGGGCACCTTTTCTGACATTTCTTATAGCTGCCATTGCCTTCAATGTAAGTTGTCATACAAAACTAACTAAGCTGTGAGCATCAGGCAAGGCACCAGCATGTTTTATGTTTAGAGGAGAAGGTATAATTCATTATATTCCCTGAACACTGGCACTGATCAATTGAGTAACAGCATCAGTGCATCTCCTTATCAAAGGTATGCATCTCCAGTACTACATATATTACATCCTCTATGACTGATCTGTACTTGAGGCATAGAAGGATAAAGTCCTGACTATGTTTGAGATGGGTCTCTATCAGGCATGGGCAAACTACGGCCCATTAAACGTTTTGACTCGGCCCGCCAAACTTGAAAAAATTTAATAAATTAACCTTGTTAATGTTTTATTTCCCCTGCAATTCTGATGTTTCCTCACTAGATGGCGCACTCTAGATATATTGGCTTTGTTGAGGTGAAGCGTAGGCCTATTACTCCACGTTTGCACTTTACCCTTTGACCCACCGCCCCTCTATGAAGATGAGCGGACCCAAGAAAAGGAAAGTGGACAGAGAATGTCGAGTGTTCAATAAGGAGTGGACAACTAAATATTTTTTCACTGAACACCGATCATTTGCTGTTTGCCTGATATGCCAAGAAACTGTGGCGGTTTTTAAAGAGTATAATATTAGCCGTCACTTTGCCACAAAGCACGCTAATTATGCTAGCAAGCTCTCAACAAAAGAACGGGAAGCTGCTGCTGAGAAGGTGGCAGCTAATTTGAAGGCTCAGCAAAGTTTTTTTCACCGTCAAACTGCCATTCAAGAGTCAAGTACCAAGGCCAGTTTTATGCTTTCATTCAAAATAGCAAAGGCCAGCAAACCACTGTCTGAGGGCGAGTTTTAAAAGAATGTATGGTAGAGACAGCAGGTATTTTGTGCCTGGAGACCAAAGACAAATTTGAGAAAATCAGTTTATCACGGCGGACAGTGACTCGCCGTGTGGAACTAATAGATGAAGATATCACCAGCAGATTAAACAAAAAGGCGAAGTCATTCACTTTTTATTCTTTAGCACTGGATGAAAGCAACGATGTCAAAGACACTGCTCAGCTCCTCATTTTTATCCGAGGAATCAACAAAACTTTTGAAATAACGGAGGAGTTTTTGACAATGGAGTCTCTGAAAGGACAAACACGGGGAGAGGACTTGTTTGAACGGGTGTCTGCTGCCATTGAAAACATGAAGCTTCCCTGGAGTAAGCTTGTTAACATCACCACAGATGGATCTCCGAATTTAATGGGAAAAAACGTTGGCCTGCTGAGGAGAATCCAGAATAAAGTGAAAGATGAAAACCCTGACCAGGATGTCATTTTTCTCCACTGCATCATCCACCAGGAATCTCTATGTAAATCGGTGTTACAGCTGAATCATGTTGTGAATCCTGTGGTGAAACTCATCAACTTCATACGTGCACGGGGACTTCAGCACCGTCAGTTCATTGCGTTCCTGGAGGAAACTGATGCGGATCACCAGGACCTGCTTTATCACTCCAGTGTCCGCTGGTTGAGTTTGGGCAAAGTGTTTCAACGAGTGTGGCAGCTCAAAGAGGAGATTGGCATGTTTTTGGAGCAGCAGGGGAAGACTGATGAATTTCCTGAGCTGAGCAACAAGAGCTGGATGTGTGACTTTGCGTTTGCTACGGATGTATTTTCACACTTGAATGAGCTCAACGTGAAACTGCAGGGGAAGGAGCAGTTTGTGCATGACATGTACACAAATGTGAAAGCCTTCAAATCCAAGCTGGCTTTATTCTCCAGGCAGATTTTGAACAAGTCATTCACTCATTTTCCTAGACTAGCCACGCTGAAAGAGGCCGGAGCAAAAGTAAAGAAATACAGTGAGTCACTGGATGCACTGCACGGAGAATTCTGCCGTCGGTTTTTGGATTTCAACAAAATTGACAAGTCACTTCAATTGGTGGCCTTTCCTCTGTCACAAGACTCTGAAACAGCTCCAGAGGAGCTTCAGCTCGAACTGATCGACCTTCAGTCCGACCCTGCCTTAAAAGAGAAGTTCAGCTCTCTGAAACTAAATGACTTCTATGCTTCACTCAATGATGCCGCGTTTCCAAATCTAAGGCGCCAGATGATGTTGGCTTTGTTCGGCTCTACCTTCATGTGTGAACAGACCTTCAGCGTCATGAACATCAACAAAGCCAGCCACAGATCCAAGTTAACAGACCTACACCTCAGATCCATCCTGAGAATCGCCACAACAAAACTAACTCCAGACTTTGATGCGCTGGCTAAAAAAGGAGACCAACAACACTGCTCCCATTAAAATGTGTGTGTCTCCGTGATATGCACGTTGTTAAAATAAACAGTGCACGCAGATCAAATATAATGCTTCACAGACTGACTTGCTGCAACTGTTTCATCCTTGCACTGGTCATTGTTGACGTTTGGCACCGGGGAAACAAATTGAATAAAAGGAACAGGACAAGTACATCTGCATCTCCTACCATTTTTGAAAAAAAAGACAGTCAGGAGGAGAATGATGGTGATATCCTGAAGGATAACAGAACTTTCAGTGCTTTAAAATAAAATGGTCATTTATTTGATTTTCAGTGTTTAAAGACTCATTTCGAAGTCAGAGATTTTATTGTAATGCTTTTCTTCTTTTTCATTGGAAATTAAAGCACATGTTTTCTCCATATCCCAAGATGTGTATTTTTCCCCCAATGAGGTGATGTTTTCAAAGCATGCCATCTATCTGCTCCTGTTCCGGCCCCTTTGTCAAATGTTAGAACTCAATGTGGCCCACGAATCAAAAAGTTTGCCCACCCCTGGTCTATATTATAACATCAAAGTTCTCTAACATCGAATGTTATATCAAACCTGTAATGTCGTACTCTGAAAACAGCGAAGGTGCAGGACATCAAATTCTTTCCCAGGGAAAGAATTTGGTGGGCCGTTGCTGTGGCTTTGCTTTTTTCAGCATTCAATATGTTGGAGCATTACGGGTCGGGTTCAGGTAAGTGTGCGATTGTGTGTAGATTAGGGTTAGGGGGCGGGTTAGGTGAGTTAGGGTTAGGGAGCAGGTCAGGTAAGTGTGCAGTTGTGTGGACGTTAGTGTTAGGGCATGGGTTCAGGTAAGTGTGTGATTTTGTGTAGGTTAGGGTTAGGGGGCGGGTTAGGTGAGTTAGGGTTAGGGTGCGGGTGAGGTGAGTGTGCGATAGTGACGAACCTTGGGATTAGGGTTGGGTTAAGGAAAGTGGATAGCTAGTACTGTTTGTAAAGTTTAGTTTAGGTGCAGGATTTTAAGTGTGTGTGTGTGGGTGGCTGTTTTTGTGTGTTTGTGCTGTGTGTATGTTTCTCGGAATAGTGAATTTTTTCCCTGGGAAAAAATTTGCTATTCTGACTGTTCGATGTTTTCACACTTCGGTGTTTAGGGTTCAATATAATAACATTCGATGTTAGAGAACTTTGATGTTATGATATAGACCCGTCTCAGATGACCCAAGCTAAAAGTGGCTTGGCTACTTCAAAGGCCACTGCAAGGAAGGTGGGAAATAGTAGCAGATCACAGCTTGCTCATCCAGGGTGCAGGAAATAACTTGTCCTGCTGCACTGATAATCTCATCAGATGTGTTGAGAAACTACATGCAGCATAAGGCTCAGTGTGGCTACTTGCTCCAGCCAGGAGGCATGCACATGTATGCAAGAACAAACAAATGTATGTGTTTGTGTATGAGAACAGGCATGGACGTACTAGAACTGTGATGTAAGCAGAAGCCATATATTGCCATGAAGCACGGTTAGGTGGTTAGGAGAGAGGGGCCTACAAGAACAGTAGTTGGTGCTCTCTCTGTTTTCCAACTCTCAGTTCAGGAAAATGAATGGGTCTCCGCCATAGCCCTGTAGGAGGAACAAATGGGCCAAATGAGCAAGGTACCTGATGGTACCTGATGGTAGTTATATGTGTGGAGGGGATCCAAAACATTTGCTAAAATTGTATGGCATTCAAAGGAAGGTATACACTTTACATTTACCGTTTTTACGTACGTCACATGAGTCAAAACAAAAGGGAAGGGCATCCCAGGATAGACAGATGTATCACTGAATATCATTTTGCAGGCTAGGCAACAGTGTAATTTTCACTTGCAGAAGGCAAGGAATAATTATTATTAAGACACATAATGCGTAAAGCTGTGGGCAACATTACTAAGCATATTAGAGAGTAATTTTTGTCCAGTGAATGGTGATGTACGGATTTTGCAGTGCTGTAACATAATACAATACGGGATCCTAAAAAAGAAAATTGACATAGTTTAATGCAAGTTCCTAAGATGTAAGCACATTATTCATGTAATCAGTATCCTCTTTTCCTACCATTTTTTTATTAACTAGATATAGGATTGGCTGCATTTCTTTCTACAGAAGTAGCCTTAACTATTTATGTTTCCAGTATTTGCCTGTGTTATTTTCCTGTATCTGTCTTCTTAATTCCATTACAAAACTAATGCCAGTACTGAGCTTATATCTTACTTGGCATCCTTGGTTATCTATGCTTAACCTTGGCATTCAGTATTACCTCTGCACTGTTAAACACTTTTCACTAAATTAGTCAGCCTTATGATTTTCTTCTGTTAATGGAATACATGTTATTAGACTTACAGAGTAGATCCCACAAAGAACCCTCTTGCTCCTGATCTTAAGGCCATTATTAAGGTTTTGTGTTATATTTCTACAAGAACTGTTTCCATATTTATTTTTTCTCATCAGCTTCCACATGCTAACTAAATGACAAATCAGATGAGTTATCCATTATAATCCTTACTGTACACTGAAATCAGATATGACACCGTCATCTTTACGTGACATAATATACCTCCACTAGCTGACTCATACCAATGATTTTCCACTTAAGCAGGAAATCCTAGCTTTTGAATGTGCCATGGCAGACTGACAATTGAAGAGCTCTAGCATAATCCCCATAGCTAGCACTTTTATATCAAATATGACGGCCTAGAGGCACAGCTAGAAAGTGATTTCAGTTATGCTTAAGCAGTTCTATAAGATAAAACTTTACCTCTATGTGATTTAGGGTTCACTTTTAATGTAATATGAAGATTGACACACATGCAGACAGATTTGTACTCAGAAAATTTTAAAACGTGTTTGTGCATATGTTTGATATGTTTGCATGGATCTACTTTGTGTGTGTGTATATGTGTGCATGCGTACGTGTGTGTGTGTGTGTGTGTGTGTGTGTGTGTGTGTGTGTGTGTGTGTGTGTGTGTGCGTGTGTGCGTGTGTGTGTGTGTGTGTGTTGCTTGATGCCTGAAACTGTATGCGGTTTGCAAAATGAGGCTATGTCATGTAGCATGAACTTCATTACATTCAGCTTTCCACTATATTTGTCCTATTATCTGTGTTTGAGAAGTATGTGGCATATAGAGACCATTTGCGTATGTTGTCTCTGACTCATATTGTATATTGTATATTGCAATTCATATGTGGAAGATCAGTCAGAGAACGATAATGCTTTTATGAAAATCTCCCAGCTGGAGATTTTATTCTTACAGAAGTTATCATTACACATTTAAGGTAATATTCATAGTCCCAAGATCCGCACTTTTACAGTGGTTATTCATAAATAGCTTCAGTGCACCTATATGACAATACACTAATCACAGGTTATTCACGCTAAGTAAATGCAAAAGCTTTTGGAAAAAAACCACACACTTTTGTCAAATGCTTAAACTTGCTGAAGTTAATCCTTAAGCATGTGTGAAGTACTATGTGAAAATATAAGTACTCATATAATTTCAGAAGTATTCAGGTATTATGTACAAACACAACTATGGTCTAGCATGTTAAAAGTATTAAGGCAAGTGGCATACAGAACACCTTAGCTGGTTTATTAAAAGAGTGGAAAAGGGAATATAGGAAAGACTGAAAAAGGTGAGACATAACCAAGTGGGAAACAGAGAAGGAACACATTGAGGGGGCTGTGCTGGAAGAGGTGGGAGAAGATGGGTACTTTATTTTTGGCTGGGGATAAACCCTCCTATTTTTTCAAATATTTCTTTATGTAAGAGAGTAGTTTGGGTAGGAGGTAATTTCAGGTTGTAGGACAGAGGATTAGGGAAGGAGGGAGATGAAGAGGAACATGTCACAGGAGGACACCCAGTCCATAAGACATCACACAATTCCACTGCCTGATGGCATTGCAGTGGAGGACCCTGATATCAAGGGGTGAAGGCCTGTGGTAGCATGGTGATTATCACTGTCTAGAGCAGTAAGCCTTTAGCCCACTGAAGAGCATCCTGTGCTACCTGAGGATGTTTCTGCACTTCCTGCTACACCACATCCTCAACCAAGAAATGAAACTCACAGTCTTTACGGCTTACCAGGCTGTGCTGTGCCAGGGTACCTATAGGATAGGTGCCATAGTCCTGATCCTGTGAGGTTATCCCTGAACTACAGTTTGTGTAGCTTGCAAGACTGTGCCATGGCAGGGTGCCTATAATATTGATGCCACTGTTCCAACCCTGTGAGACTGGCCCTTGCCTGCAGTTTATATGGCTTTCCAGGTTGTGCCATTGCAGGTTGCCTACAGGTTCAGTGCCACTCACCCAACTCTGAGTATTTCCTTGGACAGGCAGAGAATGACTGCTTCTTGTCCTAGGAGGAATGTGACTGGCTGTTCCTAGGGTTTCTGTGCCTGTGGAAAACTGAACACAAAAATAAAGTACCAAGAAGAGGCAGAATAACAAACTTAGCGTACTGTAGTTTATTGTCCGCTTTCATTCGTAGACTTCGTCAGAATAAAAAAGCCATGAACATTCAAAATATTTATAATAACATCAATTAAATTAAATTAAATTAAAGGCATTATTTTCGTCCTTATGTTTAATGGCATAAACATGCTCCCTGATACGTATCTTTAAACTTCTACTGGTCATGCCAACATAAAAACATGAACAACTGGAACAAATGCTGATATATACCACACCTTTCGTGCTGCAATTTACAAAACTGGGCACGCTGATAGTTTTACCATAACTGTCAAGACTTTTCTTTCTCTCCCGATTGTGTTCAGTTTTCCACCAAAAATAATCGCAAAAAGAACCAAAAATAAAGTACCAAGAAGAGGCAGAATAACAAACTTAGCGTACTGTAGTTTATTGTCCGCTTTCATCCGTAGACTTCATCAGAATAAAAAAGCCATGAACATTCAAAATATTTATAATAACATCAATTAAATAATTAATTAAACAAACATCAATTAAAGAATTAAAAAATCTATGGAAACATTTAAAGAAACAAAATCAAGTAAAAAAGGAACTGAAATCAATTGCCTTATTTACAGACAGTTCCCTATACTTTAAAAAGCATTTGACATTAATGGTATCATTAAGACCAGGATGGATATCAGAGTTAAGTCTAATTTGCCATAATGTTTCACGCTGTTCTAAGTAGTTCTTAAAATCCCCACCTCTTAAATCAGGTTGGGCAACCTCTAGAACAGAAAACAAAAACTTTTTGAATGAAGGACAAACAACAGAATGTTTAAATAAGGCATTTACATCATCTCAGATAGGAGAGGTATGTACTGCTGTCATGAATGTAACATGTGCAGGTACATTTTTGAAGGACCATATATTAGTCTTGACAATTATGGAAAAACTATCAGCGTGCCCAGTTTTGTAAATTGCAGCACGAAAGGTGTGGTATATATCAGCATTTGTTCCAGTTGTTCATGTTTTTATGTTGGCATGACCAGTAGAAGTTTAAAGATACGTATCAGGGAGCATGTTTATGCCATTAAACATAAGGACGAAAATAATGCCTTATTTAAACATTCTGTTGTTTGTCCTTCATTCAAAAAGTTTTTGTTTTCTGTTCTAGAGGTTGCCCAACCTGATTTAAGAGGTGGGGATTTTAAGAACTACTTAGAACAGCGTGAAACATTATGGCAAATTAGACTTAACTCTGATATCCATCCTGGTCTTAATGATACCATTAATGTCAAATGCTTTTTAAAGTATAGGGAACTGTCTGTAAATAAGGCAATTGATTTCAGTTCCTTTTTTACTTGATTTTGTTTCTTTAAATGTTTCCATAGATTTTTTAATTCTTTAATTGATGTTTGTTTAATTAATTATTTAATTGATGTTATTATAAATATTTTGAATGTTCATGGCTTTTTTATTCTGACAAAGTCTACGGATGAAAGCGGACAATAAACTACAGTACGCTAAGTTTGTTATTCTGCCTCTTCTTGGTACTTTATTTTTGGTTCTTTTTGCGATTATTTTTGGTGGAAAACTGAACACAATCGGGAGAGAAAGAAAAAAAAAAGACAACTAATGCATAATTAAAATAAAAAAAATGAGAGGTACAGTGAAGTGAGAAATAAAAAAAATGGAGACAATGCATTGACCTATAATGTAGAACATCACTGCACTGATGTATTACATTAACTCATAATGTAATACATTAGTGCAATCTTTATTAACAGTGATTTCTTATTTTCATTAAACCTTTATTCAAAAATATTCTGGGAAATGGTATTTGAAACCACCGAACAATCGATATAATGGGACCAAGTGATTGTGGTTTTTACATTTGCCCTCTACTGATACTAAGGAGATCAGCTTTGCAACATAATAAATGGTAACGCATTTGAAATTGCTGATATGGATTGTGCTGAAGTTGCGTACTGAAAGTGCATTGCTGATATTTTTTTTATTTTTGTGTATGAATTACTTCTGGATTTAGACTTACAAAATAAGTAAAGCAAAGAAAAATTAAGGTATTATTCAACACATTTTTTTTTATGATGACATTTTTTTTTTCAAAATCATTGCTTGAATACTCACGAGCATCCTTGGTTAATCTCTTAAGGCATCCTTCCTCCTGCTCCTAGTTATATAAGATATTTTCTGCTGCATATCAGAGACATTGTGGAAGGTTGCTTAGCTATCAAAGAAGTGTGCCCAAAGTTTTCTTTTACGATTGCATTTATTAATCAACAAACCACAGATGTTATTCTTGTACTTGTACTGAATCTATGTGCTTATTTCTGTATGCATGTATACTGAATCTATCACTCTTACATGCTTACATTTACTAACCATCAAAGCAGCAAAACACAGATTTTCATAAAGTATTTCTCCTGAATCTGTCTCTCTTCTACTGTACATATTTTTTTTCTTTTTTACTGAAAGTTGAACTACAAGAAAATCCTGATTTCCTCCAAATTGTTGCATGTAATGTTTGTGTACAGTTTGTCTGTTTGGTGGTTGGGTACTTTCTTCAACTTTTGCAAATATTTCCATTGAAAGTGTGGCTTTGCATTATGCCTTACCTGCATTTTTAGGTCATGTAAAGTTAGCGCCCCACTCCTCCCCTTCTCTGACTATGGGATGGTGACTAATAAATAATGACAATCATTTCAGTTATAGACTTCAAATCCTTCAGAAAATGCATATTAAAACAAATCCTGTTATTCTAGCAACTTGCTAAGTTTATAAGAGCAACATTTAAAATGTGTCCATATTTTTGGGCCTTTGTCCGCTATTTTGTCAGGCTTTGTCCAGATTTCTTGCAGTAAGAGGTTGAGTGGTATGGTGTGTGTGTGTGTGTGTGTGTGTGTGTGTGTGTGTGTGTGTATTTTACACTTAGATACATATACACACACACATATATATATATATATATATATATATATATATATATATATATACACACATATATATATATATATATATATATATATTTTTTTTTTTAATCATACATAAACATTTGTATTTATACACAAAACCACACATGCGCATAAACATGCCCTATTTGTATACAGATACAGTTCTGTTTACATGTATGTTTATGCCTTTGGATTACGTACAGGTACACATTCGCTATTACTTTAACATTTCTTCTTGCATTTTTCTTTATTTCTGCAACATTGATCTAGAATTATTTTAAACATATTTTTGGTAAGATTTAAAAACTAAAGTATTAAATACTTCCTTTAGAACTCTGTCTTTCTTTCCCTCACCTGGTCTACCTATTCAGATAGCTTTTTAGTCCTGTGCCCCTGCAGGTCATCATACCTCTGGTGGCACTAGGATCCAGAGTGGGTGATCCCTGTCAGAAATTACAGGTGCTCACTCAGCTCTTGCCTGATGTCAACCTTTTTTCACTCTATGCCATGTACTGCTGTTTCAGTCTTATTTATTTTACATTTGTTTACCGGGAATGTCCGACCTGGACAGAGCCCGTTTTCAGCAATGGCCTGGAGAGAAACACTCAACACATGTCTTTTGAAATGTGGGAGGAAACCCACATGAACAGAGGTAGGACATATAGACTCCACACATAAGGCACCCCAGCCAAGAATCAAACCGGAGAATCTCTTAGTGTAAGGCAACAATGCTAACTGCTGCTCCACTGCACCACCCACCCCACTGCTATCAATCTTGCCTTGGTATGTGTCCTGCAAGAGGTATAGCATGATTCTGGTCAGGTTTATATTAGTATCTCGAATGAGCAAAATGTCAAATCAGTGTTGATCGACACATATAGTTTGAAAGCAGTTATCAGCGAAACCACTAAAAAGTGAAAGATGGAATCTTAAATTGTCATAGTTGGCCAAGTCGTTTGTAAGCGTCTGGCATCATGATGTCTGTCTTGTGGATATCATAAGGTGTCTATTTTTACATTACTTAAAATGAAGTGAATAAATACTGAATATAAATGTAACATGTTAGATGTAATGTCATTGTGATGCAGTGAAGATCGGAAAATTGCTCTTTCCTCACTGTAGTGCGATCTCTGAGTTGGTATATATAATTAACAGGGGGTGTGGGGGGCACAGCCCCCTACAAGAGCAAGTTAGTTGAATGGCATTTCGGTGTCAAATGAGGTTTGCTGTATTTAGGATATAATATAGAAGTCTGTATTTATATTTTACAGTTTTTTTGTGTGTATATTCATTGCGATAGTGGGAACTGGTGTTGACCAAGTAATGTTGTTCGACATTTTGAGTTTTAGTCATTTAAGAGTTTGGTTAATAGTGTGTTCGACAAATATGTGTCAGTTTTGTCAGATTTGATATTTTGCTTGTTCGAGATACTAATATAGACCCTTCTGGTCTTATTAGATAAGCATGAAGCACAGCCTTGTGCCTTCACAGGTATTGCAATTTTTCAAGACTAAAGACAATAATGTAAATACAGTGTTGCGGTTTACAGGGTTGAAAACAGGGACGTCAACAAGTAGAAGCAATTTATACTATAGCGTCATGCATTCAGCTGGGGGTGTGTGTAACAAATGCACAGTAAAAAGAAAAATAATAACTTTGAATTCATAATCCTCTTCTTTTCATATAAGAATGCTGTCCTCAAATAAAAATAAGTGCTAAATGCTATTGTGAAACTTTGGAAGCACCTACCCAGACATTCAATTAACACTTTTTTTAACTTTCTATACAAAGCTGCTGACTAAGTATTAAGCCAGTTTCTCACTTCTTTTGCAAAATGACCTACTTTATTTGTTTATAAGGTTGGGGAATACAGCAGGCAAAGGTCATAGTTATGGAACCACACGTTGGAAACTGTATGGCTGTGCATGTCCCATACCAGAAATTTTTATTGTCTCAGGTGTATTGGCCGGCTGCTAAAAATTCTGAATTACTTTAAGCAGAGGTTAGTGAGGTAAATTTGTCTTGCCAGTTTGTTTCTTCCTTTGTTGTTACTTGTGCTGAATATCACTCTTCCTGTTCTCAGACTCAACAGATCGTTGCTGGATTCAGCCTACAATTTGCTGCCTGTGACTCCAGTATTACTGACTTAGAGAGATGTAAAAATGAGAGAATTTGGAATAATGTGCATTTGCTGCTGTAAAATAAGACTATATCGGAGAGTTGACATTATTTGTGCCTTATAAGTCATCATTTTTTTCTGAGAAGCTCACAATTCAGTAGAGACTGAATAAAATATTGAGTAAAAGTTGAGGCCATCCACTAACATTCAGGGGCATTTCAGAGTTATGCTTACTACCGAAAAAATACGATAATATTACACATTTTAAATAATGAGATGAAAGAGGTGATGAAGGCCAGAGAAGTAATGCAGGTAACATTGTGATTACTACCTAGGGCTATACTTTGCATTTTCTTTCTGGTTGTTAACCTCTGTATTATTGTACAGAATAAATGTCAAAAGTGCATTTCTCCCATCACTAAAGCCTTTTAGTACTTTGTGGCATTTATACTGTAACACGGCACTTTTTACATTTGTAGTGAATAACTTGCTACAGTTTAAAGTAAAGAAACATGTTTTTTCTTCTTTTCCTCTGAGGGAGGTAAAGATCATAGGACCCTATTTCCTTGACCTTCACCTGTAGGCTAAAGACTGCCTTTTTTAGTCCTGAACTTCAAGAGTTCAGGAGAGAGATAGAGAAGCAACGCATGGTGCCTAAAAAGGTTGCTACACCACTTTGTGAACCCTTTTTATTTAAATGACTGTCATGTATAATTCATTGTGCTTGATCCCCCTACAAGTATGTATGACACATATTATTTTATTAAAAATACATAGCCATCTTCGAAGCCTCATTTCACTGAAAATGAATTGCCTGAGCACAATTCACTGAAAGCTCACTTCACGGAAAATTCATTTAATCTAAACAGGTATATGCCCTGTTCCCCACTGTAGTGCGATCCTGGAGTTAGTATACATAGTAAGGGGGTGTGGGTGTGGGAGGCACACCTATTTTAAATGTTGTAAACCACAGACATGGATTTTTGCAAGTCAAATGAATACCTCTTTCTAAAAAATAATCTATGCCCCCCACACCCCCCTAATGTGGGGGGCTGTGCCCCCCAACTATATAGACTAACTCCAGGATTGCACTAAAGTGTGGAACAGGGCATGTACCTGTTTAGACGAAATGAGTTTCAGTCAAATGTGTTTTCAGTGAAGTAAGCTTTTAGTGAATTGTGCTTAGGGAAATCATTTCAGTGAAATAAGGCTTCGACAAAATGAGTTTCAGTGAAATGTGCTTTCTATCAAACAAAGTAGACCCATACATATATATATATATATATATATATATATATATATATATATATATATATATATACATACAAAACAAGTGGGTCAATAAACACTGGAGGGATAGTTTTCTAATTTAATTTATCCCCAGCCTATGGAATAAGTCACCACTACAGGTTAATCAAAACAATACCTTGTTTGCCTTTGAGGTTAATCTTGATGCCTGGATAGGTAGACACTAATTTAAACCATGGTTATCATGCATGGCTTTGACTGATTTGGAAGGTTAGTACTATTAAGTACTTGTAAAGGGCTGCAAGAACTTTTGAGTTTGCCTACATAAATTTTGTATTTGGCGAGGCATCTGCAGGTCCCTGTGGTCATTTGCGTATTATAAAATTACTGGCAATTAATATTCTAAAATAAGCACACTGATTGTCCAGCTCAACCAGCGTGCCCATTGTAAACCCCAGACTATACCAACGGAAAAAGGTCCGGTCACCCAAACATTTTTTCCGTTGATATATTCTGTCGGTTTTTATTTTATAGTTGTTTTAAAAATAAATGAATATGTAGACCAGACTCCGGACATACGAGAGACAGTATGGAGAAAATAAGAAGAAAATCAAGTACGTTATTTAAAATTAAAGACACGTACCTGATTTCCCTTGTATTTCCTCTATTCACTCTCTCTCCTAACTACCCCAAACTTTTTTTTTTAATTGAAGAAAAAAAAAAAATGGAGCAATGGAGATCTTTTCCCCGTTGCTTACTTTCCCCAGGCACTGATGTACTGGGTATGCATAGGAATGCAAATTGCATGTGCAGTACATCAGCTAAATCAACTAGAAGATGTCCAGTGGCAGAAGGACAGCACACCACCATTATACAAAGACATTATTTAAGAAAAGCAAGTATTTTTTTCTTAAATAATGTCATTGTGTAATAGCAATAACCCACGTCTGGGTGTGGGTAATGCTAGATTTACACATGGTTGTCTTTGTTTGGCCACTCGGGTTTCGTCCTCATGACCAAACCACACCAACTGTGGGTAAATCTAGCATTACCTACACCCAGACATGGGTTATTGCTTAAGTATTATCAGTATGTATATGTAGTCTAGTCTCAGTACTCAAGTGGCATTAAAGTTACTGTTTTACTTAGAGGCATACTATATGAATTCGACCAATCTTACAAAGACATGAATCTTGAGCGTTTCTCCCCAGGTGTCAGCTGAAAATTGGCTTTGTTCCAAGTCGGACTTTCCCAGTAAACAAATGTTAAATAAATAAAATAAAACATCATCAAAGAAAACATAAAAGGAAATGCATGGAAAGTAAAACATAATAACCAATATGAATTGCACCTACACAACTCCATGTCATAAAATGAATAAGCTGGACACATTAGTTCTGTGAGATAAAAGAATTATGCTGAAACAATTTAATTGTGAGTGTTTTACTCTTTTTTGTAAATATTATGTAATTGTGCAGTTTCAGTCTTACTGGTCTAAGTTATTCATCAGTTCAACGGGATCTTTTCTCCGCAGTAGAGTTTCCATCCAGTAGGACTAAGACTGGCCAAAAGAATAAAAGTGAATAAACAAAATGTTTCAGAAACAGATATAGAATACAAAATTTGAATGTAGCTAACTTTTTATACATTTTTCTAGTGATCTGGTTTTTTAAACAGGCTGTATTCTGAAGAAGTAATTTTACCTGACGAAAGCGCTAAATAAAAGATTGACTGGACTACATTGGTGTCATTGCTGCCTGGTGGAGTGTTTGCCTTGGGATTATTAGTCTATTTGGGAATCATTTTTAGTTTGTACACTACAGGTTGTAATGAGAGAAAACACCTGCACCTCAACACCAGTGTTATCTTACTCACAGGAACACCTTCTGGATGATGGCAGAAATTTAGAGGTAACAGTGTCTACTGTAACACCTTTAAAAAAGGAGTACAAGGCACAGGCATATATCACAACTGCATCAGGAAACATGTAAAGCATTGACTTCCTAGCAGCAAATGTGCCATGGCATTGCTAAGTCTCAGTGCACTGCCACAGACAGTCAGCTAGAATGGGTAAGAGTTCCATGGGATGTGCATGAGAATTTCCAGCACAACATGGAAATAACATAGAGTAGGGAAATGCCATAACCACACTGATATATGGTGCCACACCAAGCATCCATGTCTGCCTCCATTCATACATCACTGAGGACTTACTAGACACAAATAGGACACAGTGGTGGAAGGAGTATGTCCCGGCATGTGGTATATATCAAATCACACTATAAGTGCTTCTCAAGTTGTATGTATTCATTATTTATTGATATGCAACTTTATTAACATCTGGAATGAAAATGTTCACGTCTTTTAAGTGTGTTTTTAACATTTTACTTTACAAATGACAAGGCATGAGTTTTAAGCTTTTCTAATTACATTTATTTATTCAGGGTTGCTGATTGGATAATTTAAATATTAATTGATATAAATATGTATGGTTTGCTATGAGTCTGCATGTGATGAATTTTGTTTTAATTAAGATGAAAATGCTGAGTTGGTGAAAGGTGTTTATGTGTCTTTATGTGCTTTGATTTTAAACCTCGGAAGCTGCTTGTGTGAATTAAACTTGGATTGTTGCATCAAAGCACAACTGACTGCTGTATTTTCCTGTCAAGGGTACTTGTTTGGAGTTTATGCTTCTCAAAATGGTAATGGAAAAATAAGAGGGGGGACAAGCACAACTAATTTCATGAAAGCCATGTCAGCATTCAGCTCTATGTAGCAGAACCTCACATTCAAGCTCGCTATCCAGCAGCACTGAGAAATTACTGTTTGTAGGATCACCTGCATCAAGTAAGTCACATCACTGGAGCAAGTCACCATCCAGCTCATGTGACAACTGCCCCTTGACAGCACATGCACCTTTATCTACCCTACCTTTACGTGATGTCATATATGATGCATTTGACCTTGACCTACGTTGTGTCAGGCTAAACATTTCAGGTACTTAGACAGTGAATCATAACATTAAACAACAATGCCTTTCAATATATTGATGACAATTTTTAACTTCAAATGCAATGTTTTTAAATAAATAAATAAGTACAAATTACGTGTGTGAGTAATGTAACCCAGTATTAAGAGGCTTTGCACTTGCCTGTATTTTATTGCAATAATAGTGGTGTTTACAACTAAAGAAAATAATCTTGAAAGAAAGGTGTAGGGTATAATATGCACATTGCAATGTCTATCACCATTTAGTGCCCAGCCATTATCAAGAGCTGCAATTCAGCAAAGCTACCACTGACAATTATACAGAACATAAAAGAAACATTGCACACTATTAAGAAAATAACAAAATCCTGAAAAAAATTAGATTGACTATCCTACCATCTAGACAAGCACTCTTTCTGCTTTACCCTCAGCACTGCACAACTAATTATTTCTTTTTTTCTGAGGACACAATGTGGTGTGCCTGCTATAATGAAAGAATCTGACATGAGGTATTTTAAGAGAGCAGTAAATCATTTCTAATATGTCATAGTTAAAACTGAGGAAACATTGCATGATAAAAAGAAGCATTTTCCATTCCAGTGCAAGCTATGAACTCATGTTAAATGCAAGTTTACAGATGTTAATGCATACAGTTTGGCAAATTTCATAGTCAAATACTAAAATAACATCTTTTATTAAATTACCATTTTGGTAGATTTAGCATGGGCATCCTTAATTACAGTGCATATGCAAAATTTGTTCTGCAAAATGGCTAAAATTTAAATATTCCTTATATGATGCTTTATGACATCACTAAACAGGTGCCAGTGAGCAATCAAACATAACTTTTATAAACAATAGTATGAGTACCTGCTCTGGAATAAAAAAAATATATTTAACGATAGACAGGAATTCCCAATAAACAGTGAAATTAGACCATGCGCCATACACCTTAAACTACACATAGCATTGTATGTATCTGGTATACACAATGTGCCTTTTATAAAAAAGGAAACACTAACCTGAATGTCATGTTCCATAATTCTAGACTTGATGTCACACCTTTACTTGCACGGCCATATACTGTGCAAAAGCATGGGGTCCCTTACTACTGATGACAGCTGGTCATCATTAATCATAGGAGCTGCAGTGACAGCATGGATCACTTCACTAGTACCAGGCTGGTATATTATCATATTGTACAGAATACAAAATGCAGTAAAAAAACGTTATGTAATATCTGGATCATCCTGAAGGCACTCCCCCCAACAGACAGATACAGGCATCTGGAATGGATTTTCAACATGCTGAAGACTTTCTTGATGATAACATGAATCTGGGACAGGACTATATTTAAATTATATTCCTCAGTATCATTCAGCTTTCTCACTGGTGTCACAAGAAATGGCTCCAGTGGATATCCTGCATCTCCTGAAAAACAGAATGTAAAAAGGAGAGACAAAACAAAGGAAAAAGTTGTTTAGTATTAAGTAAAGTATTTTTAATATGAATAACTAATTAAATAATCAAAAAGTCAGTTTACCAATAAGTTGACCATTGGAAATACCACCATGCAGGAAGAGGTGGTTGAGTGAGCTTGTGTGCCAAATATGAGAATCATGTGCACTGCTGGAATGCTGGGCAGACATATTGATGATGCACCCATATGCATCACATACTACTTGGCAGTTGATGGAACGATAGCCCTTGCTATTGTGATAGCACTCCACATGTGGACCACCAAGCAGGAAGAGATAGTTGAATGAGCTTGTGTGCCAGATATGGGAATCGTACACTGCCAGGATGCTGGGCAGGCATACTGATGATGCATCTCTATGCATCACATACTACTAGGCAGTTGATGTAATAATAGCCTTGCTATTGTGATAGCACTCCACATGTTGACCAGTTGGGCATTAATTACAGCATAAGTGCAATCTACCACACAAAGCACCTCAGGGAAATGTGCCACCCCATAAAAGGCACAGATTTTCTGGGCTCATTTCTGAGGTGACACTGGGTAACAGATGTACTGATCCACACATTCCAAGAGTATGTCCTGAAACTGCTGAACTATCCACGATGCATAGGCTTTAGAAATACCCTTGTCCCCAGTCTGTCTCTGGAAGGTTTCCATGGTAAATATAGAGATGGCTATACATACTTAGCATCAACAGTGATAGGAAGATCACTCAACTCCCAGTATTCGTATGTGGACCAAACCTGCTCACTAAGACACTTACAATGTTTCTATCCATGCTGAACCTAATAAAAGATTTCTAGATCATCAAACTTATTATGATGTATTCTCCACCTATATATACCCCTTCTTTGCCAGTGAGCACATCTGTGTGCCTGAAGTTTTGGCTTGGAAGAGCCAAGCAGCTCATACTGGGAAATATTAATGCTAGCACTAGCAGCAAGAGAGAGCATCTTTGCCAGTTGCAAAGTAGATAACCAAAGCATGATTCTGCCTTTTATAATAAATCTGTGTACAGTGTGGTAACACACCAAAATATGGCTATGAATTGCAAGTGGGTGGATGAAGGATTTCTTAGGCTAAGATATTTTAAATCATCTCTCATTACCATCTCCCTACTACCTTCATTTGTGCAAGTTTATTCAAGGTCATCGCATTTCAGCATAAATGGCTTCTATCAATCATGCCTTTGCTGTGCATACACTCAAACAGCGCCGATTGCCTAAATGTGTTTGTGGAACAATTATGAATACTAGCCATAATTTTGTTATGATCGTCTCATGTTAATAATGTTAAGATGCAAGCATATACTTCTATGGCATCAATCTTCCCAAGCACATTTCAGAATTATTCAAAGACCTCACGCATGTTTCAGATTCTGATGCAGAAGGAAGCAGCAGAACTGGAGGAGAGCCCATTAATATACAAGTCCCAGTCATACTGTGTCACTTCTTGGGATGATGGTAAGAGATTTCAGTTTTCATAAAATGCTCACTGGAACAACATTGGCTATAGAAAACAACATTTATCTGCTTATGTCCATAGCTGATTCAACAATGTTTTTAAAGTGTGGTTATGGGAAATATTTCAGGCACAAAAAGGAAGCAGTTTGGCTTTGTGACTTGTATATAGTATGATATCAGAGAGGAAACAATAACAGTAGCACCAGAATGTACACATCATCAGCCACATATACATTTTTTTTACTTTTAGAACAGACACAAGACATCTAGAGGCGTTTACTTCTGTAAAAATAGTAGAACACGTCAACATGCATGAAATCAATATTTTCAACTCAGCTGCTTTTGGATCACGGATGCGGAAGGTGATTTTTGGGATGTACAGTAACTAAATGGATTTTGCAGTTCACATGAGAACTGCATACAAGCGAGAACCTCAAACAATATTAAAAAGTAGCTCCCTTTCAGTTTACCACAGATTTCAGAGGAAAACTATAAGATGAACACAGTCCAGACAGCACATTGCACATTACAATATGGATGATAGATGTAATTGAATTTGAGAAATTGTAAGGAAGCCATTTCATTTACACAAACTGGGATTCAGGGATACAAGACATGTTCATATTTCTTTCTTATATGCAAGTCATCTGCCTCTTCACAAGTGCACCTTCAATATTTCTTGGCAGTTTCAAACTAATATTAACTAATCAACGTGGTATTTTTTTAATTAAAGCTCTGCTGTGCACATCTGCATACAGTACAATGGTTCAATTCCCTTTCAAATGCTCATTTATCCTCCAGATGTTTTCCTAGAAAAGTCTGCCTTATTTCTCTCTCCCTTTTTCCTGCTTACTTCTCAGTTTACCAGTCACCTCACTTACATCAAGATCTGTTTATGACTCTTCTCATATTAGCACTCACCATCTTGTGATAAGTTTCATTGCTTCAGAGATCTTTATTATTTTTCTTATACTTTTTGTGTTTATCATTTACCAGTAGTAGCCATCACAGCTTTTTAGACGTGTCCATATTTTATCAAATCTCCTTGTATGAATGAATACTTTTGCAGCCAAACCTAAAACCCTTCTGCCTATATCTTCTGATGACCATTTGGAAAAGCTTCCATGAATTTGATACACTTCTTCTCTCACACTTTCCCCTTTACTGTTTCATTTTAACTGCAGCACCACATACATTACTTTCCAATACTAGAGTATTGCACATCATTTTCCATCCTCCACAAGTCCTTCCTCATTCAGTTGCTCGTTCTTTCTCACATAAGATATTCTGTCATTATTTTTTACTCACTGATCCGACCACATTTGCCTAACCTCTTTTCCCAGTTTGGCTTCATGTTACCTTTACTTTACTAATGGACATAACATTTCTTGTAAAGATGATTCTATTCCAGTTGTATTGTTTCCAATGGCAATGACCCTTTCACAATGTCTGCTAACTTTTCTATCCTTCAATGCAAAATTATTACGTATTTAAATAATGTTTCATAATGAAGTTACTGTTACATTAACAGGCCAGGAATCTGTCACAGTATAAATAGCATGTTTCATAGGTTAATATGTTCATAGGTACATACTAGGCTAAGAACCACAAAGGTCCTTATAAGTCTAGGCATGCAACCCAAATGTGACCCACATATTTGATTTACATAGGGTGTGATTTTCTGACTGCCTCTGTCCATAAGAGTTATAGGCACGTCATAGGCATCAGACCATTACCCATCCATTGGACCAAGTTGCACGTAACTAGGTTTAGAGAGGACATTTGCTTCACAATGATGGGGAGCCTCCTCCAGAGAATGGGAATTCTCTAAGAAACATGTCTGTCTCTCCAACATGTCTTATTTATGTCACAAGCAAATTTAGACATTTTGATCTAGTAGTCCTGATGCTGTTCATTTTGTGCACGTGCAAAAGCTTAATCTACACAGGGTCCAGGGATGCCGTGCACACAAGGCAAAGGTGAATTCTCAGAAGTCTGTATGATACACCGGTCAGCCAGAGGCCTTTAATATTGGCTTTGACCTCTAAGAAGTAGATGCCGAAGAGGATTGGGCCCAGCACAGAGCTCTGAGGAATTCCACTGGTGACTAGCCTCTTTGTGGAGATGGCCTCATCAGTCCTAACCTCTTGGGTCCTATCCATAAGCCAGCTAGCTATCCAGTGTGTTATAAAGGTGTGTATGCCTAGTTCTGTAAGTTTATTGACAATACCCAAGTGGGGTATTACAACAATTACTTTAGCCATATCTAGGTACAAATTATGCACCGCTTTCCCCTCATCCATTGCCTTGGTGACTTATTCAAAAATGTCCACCAGGTTCAGTAAGCCTGACTTTATTTTGGCAAGGATAAACTGTTATGGCTTCAGTTCCTGGAGGTCTCCAATGTTTATGTTGATAATTTCCTTTATACTTCTTTCCATGGCTTTGCAAATAAGACTAGTCATACTTGTGGGACAGTAGTTTCCAGGATCTGTTGAAGGTCCTACCTTATGAAGAGGAATGACTGTCACACTCCTCCATTCTGATTGCACAAAGCCTGTTTTAAGACTATAGTTAAATAGTGACTGCAGGGATCCTGATAAGTTGTATTTTTGGCTGCTCAAGAGGCACCCTGGAATGTCACCATATTAGGCTGAGTTCTTGGCTTTAGTGAGCACAGCCAGCACATGCTCCCTAGTTATAGCTGGAGGGGTTATGCTTGATGTATTACTTGGGGGATGGTTGTGGTGAGAGTGGGGTAAAGTTGGAACTGAATTTGTCTGATAATAGGTTTGCTATATCATCAGGCTAGGTGAATGTGAAACCATTAACCACCAGTTCAGCACATTTTTGTGTGCTGCCCTTGAGGTTTCTGACATAGCTGAAGATGATCTTATGGTTATCTTTCACATGGGAGGCTAGCTTAACTTCAAAGTTGGCTTTCTATAACCTAATTAGCCCTCTTAGTTCCTTATTAAGTTTGATTAGAGAGTTTTTATCTTTATGGGAATTACCCTTCCTGACTTTTGCCATATTTTTTCCTTTTGCTGTATATCCTGTTTAATTTGGGATGCCACCTGAGTACTTTGTTTCTGAAGCTAGTTCTTGGCTTTTTTCTGGTAGGTAGAGTAGCTTCTATGTAGCCACTGACATGGTTGTACAAAGTTTCTGAGAGCAATTCAGCTTAGACCGCTGTGTTGTCAGGGATTGGAGGGGCATTCAATTTTGACAAACCGTGATTTAATAAAATATAGTTTGTCTTGCAATAGTTCTTAACTGTTACTGGTTTTGCTGGGGTTACAGACATGGTTTTTGATTTCAAAAGAGACAGCTTTATGGTTGGAACTTACCAGGGAAGATGAGACATGGGGCGGGGGGGGGGGTTGCTGCATTCTCCCATATTTGTGAGTACAAGATCTAGCATACTAGAGCCTCTAGTGGGTGTATTCATTATTTGATCAAGGCTGGTTGTATTTACGAAGTCCAAGATTCTCTGTGCATGTAGATTTTAGGCCATGTAAGATTTTCAGTCTGCAGAGGGGTAATGAAAGTCTCCCATGAGTAGTGTGGTAGGTTGAATGGTTAAGTGTTTCCAGTGTGGCAGGTTGAATGGTTAAGTGTTTCCAGTAGGTCCAAGTATGCATTGTGGTCTTCATGGGACTTGGAGAGTGACTTACAGCTGGCTAAAATAAGGTACAGGATTTTATTTATGGTGATCTGCATATGGAGTAACTCCAGCGTGTCATCCTGTTTGGCCAGCATAGAGATATTTTTGTTATTGATGTATATTGAGACACCTCCTCCTTTAGCCCTTTTCTGTGTGACTACTGGTCTAAAAGTGTGGACGCCATTGAATCCTTGTACTGCTGGGGTACTCTCTGCTGCTTTAAAACATGCCTTAGCAATTGTACAGACACCTTTATTCTTGAGTGTGGGAAATTGCATTTTTTTTTAGGCTTCAAGTATTTTGCTATGTTGGTAGGTATGTCAGTTCAGTATTGCCTAAAAAGGCACTATGGGAGTAGATAAAGTTTTAGCCAGCATTCTAAAGTCTAGAGGGCACAGGTGCAGGCCATCCCTGACAAACCAATGTGGTTTGTAAACCATGTCCTCCCAAGCTGACAAATATTGGCTTCTCATAGAATTACACCAGAAAGACAGGTAATTGTTAAAATCAATCATGGTAATAGTGGTATTATCATTTTAACTACAGAAAGAAGGTTCCCTCTGAAAGACCCCTCATCTAAATATTCCATATTTTTATTCTGTCGGATTAGGAAGAATCTTTATACCCAATCACTTTTCCACTTCTGTAACAATTAGTAAATCTCACTGACCACAGTTAATGATAGTTAAGAGGGCAAGCACTAACTAAGCATTGCAAAACTGCAAAAGGAAGGGGGCTTATTCACTAGCAACACCAAACATCTGCAAATGCGTTAAGGAAATTGTTTCAATCCTTTGACCTTCTCCTTCAGAAAGGAGTAATGAAGCATATGACAGCCTATGTCGCAGCATATGCATTTTAACTCTTTATGTTTTGGGATTCTGACAAAACAATTGCAGACACTGTCATTTTATCATGATGTCCTCCATTAGCTCAATCTTTATTTTATCTTTTCCTGGGTGAACAGTTTTGTAAAATTGGATAAGCAATTTTCTCTGCAATTAAAAGATAATTGAGCCAAAACCAGACATTCAAGATCTGTAAATCAGCCAATCAGCAATGCATTTCTGCTTCTGGATCTGAGCACACTATGGCATACTAACATGCATGCTGTCCATTATATATGCCACTGCTTGCTCCTTTACTACCAATGAACTGACTACTGTTCACACCACTACAATTAGTGACTGAAGCTGAGTAAAACTGCCAGATTTTGTACAGCTTTGTGAATGAGGGGTTGTTAAGTCTGGAGCACCAACAATACTGTTAACTCATTCACTCCAATGCAACTCGGGAATTCTGCATTGTAACTTCCAGTGGGCGGAGCCTAAACCTTTTGACAGAATCAAATTATGTCCTCGTATTTCAAACAAATGTTCATATCTCTGGAACCATAGGGGTTATGAAAGTAGTATAAATGGCAAACTCTTCAGCAGAAACTATTTTTATAGTGGTAGTCTTCTTCTTCTGGCTTTTGCCAGTTAGGGGTCACCACAGCGGATCACCTGTCCTCTCATGATTGGCAGTGGAGTTTTACAGTGTCGAGTTGCCAGCCTGGTGCCCAACCTTCCACAGAAGGCACACACATGCATGCACTCACACCTAGGACCAATTTAGAGTGCCCAATCCACCTACAGCATGTCTTTAGGATGTGGGAAGAAACCGGAGCACCAGGAGGAATCCCACACGACCACAGGGAGGACATGCAGACTCCGCACAGAAGGCACCCCAGCCGAGGATCGAACCAGAGAACCTCTTGCTGTGAGGCGGCAATGCTAACCACTGCACCACCGTGGCCACCCCATTTTTATAGTGGTAGTATTCTTTCAGTTCTAGGTCTTAAACTGAATTTTATAACTCACAGTAAACACAGTAACTATTAGATTTGTAATAGTTTGTAAACAACTTACACTAATACCTTAGCAACCACTCAAATTACATACATACTGTCAGCAACATTTTATTAATCTAGCTGAGAGCTTTCATAGGAGGCTAAGGAGTTCTGTCTGTGTTACTTCGTTGTTGAGATATTTAGAAAAATGTGAACATTTTATCAATATAAATTAATATAATAAAACCAACAGTTAATATCTCTTTACCTGCTCCAGACAGAGGTCAAATATTAATGCAGTTGTGTTTGCCATTGTGTAAGCTTTAAGATGAAATCTTCTAAAACCTCATACATAGCATGGAGACGTCAGTAGGAATTAAATGCAAATGCACCTGGAGGCTTCACTCGGATGTAATGAGTTAAATAATGGTGGTGGAGTTCGTGTGAATGGGTGTGTGTGTGTGTGTGTGTGTGTGTGTGTGTGTGTGTGTGTGTGTGTGTGTGTGTGTGTGTGTGTGTGCGTGTGTGCGTGTGTGCATGTGTGCATGTGTGTGTGTGTGTGTGTGTGTGTGTGTGTGTGTGTGTGTGTGTGTGTGTGTGTGTGTGAAAAAACTAACTTTATCACTTTGGATAGAATGTTTACATGGGTGCTGGAACCATAGAGCCGGGGGGTGGGGGTGGGAACCCCCCGCACACACACTTTTACAGCTGCAAGACCTGTTGGGAAAAATTAATGAAGTGGAGTTTTCACTCTAAAGTGGATTGGCACGGGGAAGTTAAACTAACTAAATTAGCTGTTCTTGTTCTCTCATTGCTCTGTGTTACAGGAGTTATGCTGCCGCTGTTCCATTGGTGCTGCCAGAGTCATGCCGGTAAAGAGAGTTTTGCTCTTTTATTTGCAGGAGTTATGCTGCTACCGCATGGGCAAGCATGTGTGTGTGTGTGTGTGTGTGTGTGTGTGTGTGTGTGTGTGTGTGTGTGTGTGTGTGTGTAAAATGCCCCAGTACACCTGGTGGTTAGTGTTACTCAGGCTCAAACAAGAGCCCAAGTTCTCTACCCATATCACCATTTGTGATTAAGGGAGTTGAGGCCATACTCTCCACTGTCCAGATTTTCACAGAATATTTGGCTCATACTTTTGGTCTGTTCCTCTTAAAATTTGTGTTTTTCTGCCAAATCAGTGAGAACTGAATTCACTAAATAATTTTAAGTTTCAGTCTTCCTATCTTTCAGGAAACACATGGTAACACAAAATACTTTATTTTAGCAACTTTCTAAGATACTACAAGCAATATTTAAAATGTGTCCCTGGTTTTGGGCCTTTGCCCCCCAAATAAATTTTGACTTTTTCCAGATTTCTTTTGCTGCGAAGTTGAGAGATTTAGTTGATTGTCAAGTGGATTTTACAAGGAGCTGAGAGCTTCAGGGGAAGAGAAGTTTAATGCTACTTATGCTAAGTTGTTTGTATTGTTAGTAGCAGAACAGGTAGTATACTTGCTTTTGATGCAGAAGGCTGTGGGTACTACTCCCACAGTATGCAGATGTATGTATCACTGATACTGTACTATGTTGTACTTTAATGGGAGTGGATGCTGCAGTCCTATGAATGTCCTCCTTTGGAGGTGTTACCTAGTAACTATGAACCCATTATCAGTTTGCCATCCATTCCCCATTGCAAAATTACTAGCTTATAATTTTTTAATGTAGCATAGGCAATTTATTCTTCAAGTGCAACATGCACTTTATTTGTAGATGAAACAATGAAATATAAAGTTGTTTCCTAGCAGCAACCTCTTCATTAGTTACAAATCCCTTTAATGTGGAATTATTTAGATGACTTACTTCTGCAGAGATTTTGCATATTTACTGATATTGGTGGATTGTAATGACAGAACTTTGAGTGGCCTTTTATGGTTGAAATTTTCTGAAATGGTAGCTTTGTCATTATTGGTTCATACATTTTGTTTCATTGCTCACTAGAAGACTGTTCCGAACTACAAATTTAAAACACATTCTAACAAGTTGTGCTGTACTATGCAAGGAATATAATTTAATACAATCAGGAAGGTGAATCAAAGAACGTATACATTTATGCTTGCACACAGGATGCAGGAGATCAAAATAGGGGAAGAGACCAGTCACCAATGGTGTCCTCCAGGGTTCGGTGCTGAGAGTTTTTCTGTTTGGCTTATACATCTCAAAAGTAAAAGGAAATACCAAAGGGCATTGGCCAATTAAGTTTGAGATGACTGCAAGCTAGGAGCAGTTATTGAATCCCCAAATGACTTAACCATCATGCAGGAAGGTTTGTCCCAAACTACAACTGGTGCCAGAATCATGAATTGAAACTAAACTCCAAGAAATACATTATCATATCCTTTGGGAAGTCATCTAGTCCAGGGAACTGCCAAATTGACAATGCCCCCTGAAAAATGACCCAGTTGTTTGGCATTTGGGAACTTGTGTGTACAGTGACCTAACTTTTGACCAACATGTGCCCAGAGTCATAAGAAAGGCCTTCTATACTACACAGCTTATAAACAAATTTATTGTGACTAGATCTAGATATGTTATTGTCCCCCTTTACAAAGCCCTCATTAGGTCAGTCATTTTGTATAATGCCCACTTTGGCATGTATCTGTCCAGACCTATGCAACAATTGAAATACCCACAGAGATACCTTACTAAAAGGATACAAGTCCTAAACAGTAGGTCTTGTATGGACCACCTCAAAGATTTATCACTGTACTCAGTATCCTACAGAATGCTTAGTGGTGATGTGTCTGGCATACAAGGCATCCTCTGACCTAATACAGATGGATGAACATCAGCAAGTCAAATGGCATCAGAAATACTCAGTCCAGTATCTAAACTGAATGTTGTGGAGAGAGGGATATATATCCAGAACAGACTATCCATTCGAGTAAAACAAAGTTCATCCTTGTCCATATTCACATGCAACTTGTATTTAAGGATGGGTAATAGAAAATGTACTCCAGGATTACCCTTCGTGCCACTAATGGATAGAGACAGTTCTTAAATGCTGCATCCCTTACATGGTTCCCCACAAATTATCTACAGTGCGATCACATTTATTCTCATTAGAGCTAATATATAGTTATCAGCCATGGGATAGGTAAGACCAATCATGAAATGTTAATTCAAGCACCAAAATGGAAACTGGATAAGCTTAAAATGTCCTCCAAGTGAATGTATGTTGTGGTAGTAAATAGTTTTAAAATTGTCCTTTTTAGATCATTAAGCACCCCTGTCACCCCCCCCCCCACAAAGTCTTCAACAGCTTCTGGTGCCTCTGAATGTTTATATTTTGATCACAGGCAAATGTCTGAAGTGCACTTTTTAATAAAGTTGCAACTTCTTTATGGGCATTACTACGTGTGAAATTTATTTAATTTGATCATAGTGAAGCACTTAAGGAGTTTCAATAAGGACTATGGTAATTTTTCTTGGATGGTTACCCTGTGTTTGAAAGCAACTGACCTACTGTCATTTGATCACATTTCAATAATCAAGGATGTGTGTTTATTATGTATGTTTTAGTGAAAAAAAAAGTTAAATAGATTACTAAAATGAGCAGAAATTTCTTCACTTCATCACTTTAAAACACTTGAAATTCACCAATCAAACAGTTATAAATGTGATATGGAGAAGAGGAATAGACTGGGTGTGAAAATAGCTGGAATTTCTTGTCCTTTACCTTCATAGGTTCAGGGGTATATACTACACTAATGACCACTGGCACCTTTTTATGCCTAGCCATGCAGCCTAAACCTCTGACAAATTCTGGTACCCTTCATTGTGTAAGAAGAGGCTTGGGAGATGAAACATTTACAAGCAGGGGCCTGAGAGATGAACGATTTACTGGCTGCCTGTGTCCATTAAAGACATAACTGCCAAACCCAGGATGAATTTCCTGTTCCCCATCCAGTTGTCCAAATTACACTTGAACTGGGTTTGGGAGGAGCTCTGCTTTACATAAATGGGGAGCCTATTTTAGAGAAGATGCAATCTCTGGGATACATGCCTGTCTCTCCAGCAGGTCCTATTTATATCACAGGCAAGGATTAAGTCTTTAGACTGGGTAATTCTGGTGTTGTTTGTTTTGTGGATATACAGGAGATCAATCAGGGTATTTTTTTTCAATGCCTTGAACTCCAGGCATAGATCTCCCCTCAACAGCCTGTAGGAGACAGAATACAGGGATAGGGTCTTGAGGTAGTCTGCCTAGGACACGTTACTTACACCCTGTATTCTTTTAGTGTGCAACTTCTGTGGACATTGCAACTGTTGGATGCACCTAGTTAGATACATACCAAATGAAGCATTGCACTCAATAATTGGTTTGATGAATGCCAAATACAGTGGAACAATGACCAACTTGGACCTAGATGCTATAACTTTGTTTATAAGTTGCACAACACAGAATAACCTCCTCACTACCGTAGACATGTGATAGTAAAAGGCTAGGTTATTGTCTATGTGTCACCACATATACAGTAATCTGGCCTTTGTGTGAAGTGCATGACTTCATGAAGGATACCATTATGCATTTATTGGTGTTTAGTTTTAGTCCATAACTCTGACACCAGTTATTTTCCTGTGCCAGCACTTCTTGGAGAACATTTGTGTTAGTGGATGATTCTATGACTGCTCTTAATTTGTAATCATCTACAAATTTAGTCATCCAGAGGCCATTGACACTGGCCTTGACTTCAGAGATATAAATGCTAAAAAGGAGAGCTATCAGAACAAATTCCTGAGGGACTCCCCTTGTGACTGGCCTCTTTGTTAGTGAACTCCACAATTCTAACTTCCTAGGTCCTATCTATAAGCCAGTTGGCTATCAGCTGGGTGACATAAGGATTTATACCTAATCTCTTGAGTTTATCAACAATGCCAGAGTGGAGTATTGTGTCAAATTCCTTTGCCAGGTCAAGGTAGGCAGTATGAACCATTTGTGCCCTTATCCATTGCTTTGGCGGCCTTCACAAAGAAGTTCACCAGGTTGAGTATGTATGATCTGCCCTTGATGAAACCAAATTGAGTTGGGCCCAGTGTCTGAAGGTTTCAAATGTCTTTACTGATCATTTCCTTGATAATTCTTTCTATGGGTTTGTATATGACACTTGTGTGACTTACGGATCTAGTTTCCAGGGCCTGTAGATGGCCCACCTTTGTGCAATGGGATGACTGTTGCTGTTCTTCATCTGTGAGGCATAAAGCCTGCTTGTAGGCTCCAGTTAAATATGAATTCCAGAGGGCCTGATAGGTCATGTTTCATGGTATTTAGAAGGCATCCTGTTAAAAAAAATATCATAGATTCATACTCTTAGTGAATATGTATGCAACTTGTATGACTTTTTCACTACAAATGAGGTGTACTTTATTAGAGTGAGCATATGTTAAGGATAGACCCTGTGAGTAAGAGACGTTAAAATTATAGTATTGTGCTATACCATGAACAAAATTAAGGTACAATATATATCTTGGCTTTCATAACTGCATACTTATTTTCTACCCAGATTTCTTAGTTGCTTTTTTTTCATAATTTTGAATCTGACAGCTTAAAAATGTTGAATACATTTCGGGTCACAATAAACTTAAACATATTTCTTTTTCTTTTGGTAATTGTTCCATTATAGTTCTATTTCTAACCAAATTTGCTGAATATTTTACCAGAAATATATATTCTTACAGTTATCGCCCTGTATTTGCAGGGCACCCAGTAGGTCTACATAGATATTCAAATATTCAGGGTACCAAAATAAATTATTGTTTGCCAATTCACAATGTAGTATGTGATCTCTTTTTCTGGGTTCATATTGCACCATATATTTAGAGTATATCTGTCCTGAGTTCCCATTACATCTAAACTAAAAAAAAATATATATATATAACACATAGATATTAAATATTTCTTTAGAAAGTTGGTGTTCACTGCCACTGGAAGGACAACACCACCAGGAATCATTGTACTAACCATGACAAGATTAGCAAAATGGCAGTTTGGTCAAACAAAATTTAGTCTTGAGTTGTGTCTAAATCCTTAAGAAGAAATGGCAGCCTTGGGTGGTCTAGACTAGATATGTGAGCATCAACATATAATTTCCTCAGTGATCTACTAAGAATTGCCAGTGCATGACTGATTTATAGTATCTTTAATCTGGAAAGTTAATGGATGCTTTTGCAAACATTTTGCAATGACAATCTCCAAGTTACAATATATTCAATTTACATTTGACTAGGGCTTATGTATTCTGCTCAGAGCTGGAAAGCAAATCAAACATTTAAGCTGATTCAAAATGGTGGTGTTTGTTGTAACAAACATATGTCTATTGCAAATATAACAAAATTGGTTTGTTTCACTTTGAAGAGATATGCAGACTGTACTAAAACAAGAATATGATTCACCATGTCTATAAGTCTTGCTAGAGTTTAAATTAAAAAAAAAATCATTCCTTTCTGCTTGTGTCTTCAAGTGCACTATTGTTAGCTGTATCTCATCATCATCATCATATATCTATTGGAAATTGAATTTTGTTTTTGTATCATTTAATTATTTCCTTTCCCCTCACTTTAGACCACTTGGTAACTCACCTCATGAGGAGCTATCTCCTCAAGATCAGGAATATTTTTGCTGCAATACCTTTTAATTGAATTCTCCTCAATTTTCTACCACTACCAAGCCTCACCCCTGCACACCTAATATCTCTTCCACTTCAAACCTACTCTTCCTGCCCTTTTACTTCAAAATAATTAATCCTTAACTCATAGTCATCCAAGTCAACAAAATTCCAGCAACTAGCGAAGATGGACTTCACCCCCAGATTTCCCTCTGTCACTATAATATCTTCCTCCTTCTTACACATCTATTAAATGGGTCCCCTACACATGATTGAAATTTCGGAAAGCTGATGCCCAAATGGCTGAGACCATATGATCGACTTTTGAAATTTCAATCATGCAGAATGGGCATCTCCATATAGTGCGGAATGGAAAGATGCCCATCTTTCACACTGTAGTGTGATCTCGGAGTTGGTATATTTCAATTACAGGGGTGTGTGGGAGGTGGTGCAGGCCTGCTAGCAATGTGTAGGTAAGTTTTTTTTTTTTTTTTTTTTTTACATGTCCAAAATTTCAAAAGTTGATCATATGGTCTCGGCCATATGGGCATCATCAGCTTTTTGAAATTTTGATCATGTATAGTAGACTCCTATTAAACATATCCTTTTTCAACGGTTCCAATCACAGTCAAACCTATCCCTAAAATCACCAAGCAGACGTAGTCAAATGCTTCTTTATTATTTATATCATATCCACCATTGAGAAAGCATTTGAAAAATGCATTTACATTCATCTCTCAAATTTCTGATAAACCCAAAGAATCCTTTCCCTGTAGCAACATTAATTTTGGTCAGGTAATAGCATTACGGTAGCACAGCACCTCATTTATAGCCACCGACATAAACAAAGCTGAGTTCACTGGTGCACTGTTTGTGGATCTTACAAACTGCACAAACAATACACTGTGGATCCTACAAACACTGTTAAGACAATGGATCACAGTATCTTCTTAAACTTCATTCATAAAGCAGGTTTTAGTCTAACTGCAGCAAAGCAGTTTGAATGATTCTTTACAAACACTGTTTAAAGTACATGTAGGATCATCATCTTCCTCCACCATTGCTCTCTTTCTCAAAACTGTTTTACATGTTTCAACACTTTTCCACATTCTTTTCTCACTATTCAATAATAAACTCCCTACAGACTGACCACAGATCCCAATCATTCTCTGTGTAGATGATATGCTTATTCTCCTCTGCTATCAAACACTGACTTGAAACTGACTTGCAAATACTTGCTAACTGGCTACATACTCACAAAATGATTCAAAATGCAGACAACACAAAAGACATGCTCTTTGTTATGAGGAACTAGCTCAAGGACACAACATTCATTCCCCATACCAGTTGAGAGCAGCATTATAAATACCTTGGCATCTGGCTGAAACCCAACCTCAGTATTCAGAAACATGTGTAGTGCAGTAAAGCCAGCATTATCAGCCTTCTCTTCTTTCCAAAGAAAATATGCAGCTAACTTTGCCCAGAAAGAAAAGCAGCCATGAGTAAATTACACCTACTTCCAAGCCGGACTGTATACTTTATACAGAGGCTGCTTCATTTCTAAACAACTTCAAAGCCTTCCTACAAGCCTGCAATAGTAGTTGCCATTTTATTACTTTAGCCCCTGAAATGAGAGCATCACTACATTGTGTTTTCTAAAGCCAAGTGACTGCCTCTACAACTCAGAATCACCTTCCTGGAAGAAACATAATCTGCAAACTCACCACCCTAAATGCATTTCCTTTCCTTTCAAGCAGATAACATGGCAAAACTACCACCTATGACTTAAGAAGCCTGACAGTGCTGCGCTCAGCACACACCTCCACCATCCAGTTGCAATATATGACTTTTCCACTCCTGCTCATAGTCTGATCAACAATCTCCTCTGATATCACATCCACTACCTCCTTTCCTAAATTTCACATGAAACATAGGACACTCTTATTTCATTAGGCACAATACATATGCTCCCAAAAGAATATTACATAGTCTCCACATCCACCTTCCCCTTATTCACTTCCTATAAACTATAATGTTATTTCCCAACCCATTTTCACATCTATATCACCATCCAGCTTTATCCAATTTCACTACCTTACATGTCTGCTAAATCTAGCCCTAACCCTGACACTGTATTTAAGTCCAACCTTATACATTAAGTATGAAAACCCTTTTCCATAATGGTGCCGTTACATGAGACACACGCACACACACACACACACACACACACACACACACACACACACACACACACACACACGTGCCATAACTATTGCAAATATATGCATATACACACACATGTACGTATACGCATAAACACATGCACATCCATACACACATACACACACACACACACACACACACACACACACACACACACACACACACGCACACATGCGCACACGTGCACACGCACACACACGGAGCACTAAATCTGTCCCATTACCTAATTCTCATGCTTACCCTATCCTGCAAACACTCATACACACACTCCCACTGCTTTGCAAAAAAACTTTAGTAGATGCAAACATTCTGGCATTAACAAATAGCCCCACTTAACATACCCAGAATCAAATCCCCTAAAGAAAATGAACACTAGATGTTTGCCCTTTCTAAACTGATGAAATTGATAAGCAGTTTTTTCAAATAAACTCAGACACCAAGGCTGTCTGTCTACAAAGTGGAGGTTCAGGAGAGTGCATCCCTCTCGACTGTCCAGATTTTTGCTGAATGTCCACATTTTTGCCTCATATTTTTTCATATGTTCCTCATAAAATTTGTGGTTTTCTGGCAAATCACTAAAGACTGAAGTCACTACATAATGATATACACATGAGTTTTAGACTTCATCTTCTTTAGAAAATGTGTGCTAACACAAATTCTGTTATTTCACCAACTTTCTAAGAGTAATATTTAAACATTTTCCCTAGTTTTAGACCTTTGCTCCTTCATTATTTTAGGATTTGTTCAGATTTCTTGCTCTAAGAGATTCAGAAGTATGATAGCGTATATTGCAAACCAACGTAAACAGAAGCTGATTTCCAACAACAGGACAGATGCTAGTTTCACTGTAGTGACATTGAGAGTGAAAAAGCAAAAGTTGGGATATCAGTACTATTGCATTTGGCAGCTGCTCTCATGAGGTCAAGTACCTGTTTTAATTGTCTTATTTTATTTATTTATGTATTGGAGGTAGTCTGACTGGGCAAGGAGGTTGCTCTTTTCAGCAGAGTGGAAAAAGCACCAGAAAAACTTGGCAAGGAGGTTGCTCTTTTCAGCAGAGTGGAAAAAGCATATAATACAAATAATATAAATACTTATCGAAAGTTATCAGCAAAATGTGCAGACAGAAAAAACTGAGTATTCTATTTACAATGTATACCAGTGCTTACGGGTGACAAGAGAGCAGGCAATTTATCCATGCATAAAATGCAATATCTTATTAGGGAAGCAGGTCTAGGTGGGAGTAGTAGGCATCTAATGTAAGGCAGAGAAGGGAGAGCAATAGAGTTATATAGGTTAGACAGAAATAATATAAGAGGTATCTAGGTTGGGATATAGATAAAGAATGTGAGGAATAATAAGGTAGGCAGATGGAGGATTAGCAGAGGTAGAAGAGCAGTGGATGAAGTAGACAGAGCAGTGGGACAACAGTGAGTGAGAATATACATAGAGAGAGAGAGCGAGAGAGAAAAGAGAAGGGGCTGATGTCAGAAATGGCTGGAGGGTATAGTGATGAGGATGGAGAGAGGTGACAATAAACTGTTGTAATAGATGTGAGTGAAAAAGATTGAAAAAAACAACAGCGTTATAGCTGATGTGATAGGTAGAAGGAGACATTAGTTCTGTATTTTGGTACGGAGAATGAGAAATTTGAGGAGAACATGGATTTGCATAAGGTACAGGTTTTCCAAGGAGGGCCAGAGTCATTCATATGACTTTGCTATTGTATTTTAGCAAGAAAAGGAATCAGTCTGTGGAGGTGTAGTTGCAAAGCCATCTGTTAGTGATGTGTCATTTTAGAACAGTTTTAAAGGATTTTATGTGCTGAGTTTGTGTAATAGATATGGGTAGAGCCCAGATTTTTGAGAAGTGGGAGGAGTATATCACTCCTTGTCAATAGTAATTTGTCAGTAGAGCATAGTGGTCTACCAAGGTCATATAGCTGGATGGTATTCATTGGTCAAGGACATTTATAAGATTGGTATATGAGTTTGTGGCTATTCATTATCTGAAATTGCATTAGTGAGTGTCTGAGCACTAGGCATTGCAGCTGTCTGGGGGGTATGCAGTGATGGGTCTTAAATTTACACTGAGTAGCAAACTTTTATACTTCATTTTAACATTGTTCTAGTGAGGAAAGAAAGGTGGACTGGAAGTTAATGAGTATCAGGTATATGTAGGGAAGAGTGTGGATTTTGAAGGTTGATGCCGTGGTGGTTCTGGCCTTATCTGTCAGAAATGGTTTACCACTGCATAGTGAATCTACCTTCTGGTTTGTTTTCTTTATAACCTGTTTTATCTGGTGGTCAGATTTTAGGTTTTCATCAGTGATGACGTTTAAGACTTTTGTATGAATTACCAGTCCAATATTAGCATTTTTTATGTGAAGAAGGAGTTTTGGGCAGCTGGAGGTTTGATCATTAAAAGGATCAGTTTTGGTTTGCCTGGGTTTAGCAGTAGTTGTGAGTCTGATACCCATGCTTCAAGAGAAGACGGGTTTCAACTTATCCATGCCTTTGGATGCTCAAATGAGCAATGAATCATCTACATACTGTATGATGTAAATATGTATGAGTGTAGTAGACAGTTTATTAGTGGAGCCATTAAATAGCAGAGTGTCAATAAATGACCCATGTGGGACTCTGACTATCATGGAGAGAAATGGGGAGATTTTGTTTTGCCATTTAACTGCTAACTCTCTATTTGATAGGCAACTAAAGAACCATAAAATTAATGATGGTGCTAGCTCTGTAGAAGAGAGTCTTTGTAGGACTTTGGGATGAGAGACAATTTCTGTTTTAGTTGACTGTTGTAATAAAGTTACTAAGGGCTGTTGCAGTGCTGTGGTGAGGATGAGAACCATGCTGGCTCGGGAAGACTAAATTATAGTCAAAATGTAACCAGAGGCTTGTATAAGTATGCATTTTTCTAGTGATTTTGATAAAAGAGATAAAATGGCTATAGGTCTCTAAAAAGTAATGTCAGTGAAACTCACACCATTAAAGCAAAGGTAAGGTATAAGATTTTTTCCAAAGGGTAGGGATGTAACTTTCTCTAAGACAATGTTTTTATTATCAAAACTGGGTAAGCTAAGGCTTCAGCTCCTAATTTAATATATTCTACAGGTAAATTGTTTGGAGCAAGAGTTGTAGGTTTTAGCTAAAGGAATATTTTCTTAATGGTAAATGTGGGCACAGGTTGGACGGAGAATGATGTTTATTCATTTATTTTTTTATCGTGATGTTTCTGGTGATGGGGTAGTGGAAGTAGTACTAGTTGAATCGATAATAAATGAGATGATAGTTTGAATAAAGTGGGAGTTAAATTGCATGGCAATATCAGTGGTTTTAACATTTGGGGTTGGTGTGGACTGGATAGTATGTCCAGAGGTTTATTGCTGACCAAAGAGCTTTTGTGTTATTCTGGTTTTCAGTTTGCAGTTTTGTATTTCTGAGTAATCAGGTTTGTGTACTACAAGTCAATTTTCACTGTGCCTTTCTGATGTGAGCTTAGATATCTTGAGGAGTTGAAGTAGAATATTTATTTATAGTGTGCACTACAAATCAAAATCTCAGAGTTCTGAAAAACCTGATGCAGTTGGGTAAAGGACTTAAACCATAGGTGAAGTTGTGCATGAGAGATGAATGTGTTTAAGTAGTGTCTAATCCTTTGAGAGAATAGCTGCATATGAGTTTAATGTACAATATAAAATAAGGACAGCTACTATTTCTCTAACCATTTCTTAGACCTTATTTCTTTTTGAGGGTGCAAACTAACAGCTGTCTTCCCTAACTCACTTTGTTTACAGTTCAGCACTGTAAATACTGGATGTTGTTATTCCTAAGTTTTCCACCATACTGAGAAACTCATGGCGGAATTTTAATTATTCTCATAGCAAATTTTGAATGAACTATTTCTCTTCTCTTACCACATGCAGTAAATACAATCACTTCCCAGTTGCCACTTATTTATAACAATGTCAGTGGCATGACAGGTGGCATGCTTGCATTTAGTTCAGAAGGTGGGGGGTTCTATTTCTATATCTCTAAACAAATTGCACACCCTGCAGTGCAGTACAAGGAAGTGGAGACGCTGTAGTCCTGAATGTGTTATCTTTTGGATGACATAAACTGAGGCCCCATCTTCTTGAGTTGGTGCTAACTAATCTGGATGTAAAAAAATCCCACAGCTCCTATTGTAAATAGTAGGGTTCCTTTATTTGTATACAAAAATAACTCTTATTTACAAGCTATTTAAATATTTACAAATATTTATAAATGTAGATATATATATCTATATATATATATATATATATATATATATATATATATATATATATATATATATATATATATATATATATATGTATAGGTTCATAGGTTCATACTAGGCTATCTGCCCTAGGGCATTTATAAGCCTAGCCAGAATGTGTTTGGATTTCACCACCCATTTTAAATTTATTTTGCTATGCCCTTTTTTGAGGTTAGTATACTGTGCCACTGTCTAACAGTGACACAGAAGTGATACCCAGGGTAAACCTACGATCTCCCATCCACTCATCAAGATTCCTCTTGAAGAGAGTCAATGAGGGACTCTGCCTAACCTGGACTGGGATTTTATTCCAGACTGAAGGGAGCCTCTGGGTTATGAATCTGTCCCTCCAACATGTCCTATTTATTTCAGTGCTGAGGTTCAAGTCTCTCGAGCACGTAGCTCGATGGGATTTGGATTTTCTGAGGTGCAGCATGTCCATTAATTCTGGGTTGGACATGGCTTTATACGTCAGGCACAGATCGCCTCTGAACAGGCGGTATGCCACTGAGTAGAGCTGGAGTTTCTTTAACCGGGCAGCATATGGCATCTGTTTGAGCCCTTTGATCCTCTTGGTGAGGTACTTTTGGGGTCTTTCCAGTTGCTGCAGGTGTCTGGTAAGGTACATCCCAAAAGGGGCATTGTACTCAATTATGGGCCTGATGAGGGATGAGTAAAGAGGCACGATGACGTCCCCTGATCTAGATGTGAATCCCTTCACGATTATGTGGGCTATATAAAATGTTTTTCTAACCACTTTGGCCATGTGGTTGTCAAATGAGAGATTGCTATCAACTTGGGTCCCCAGGTCCCTAATTACTTCTTCAGTACTTAATGGATTACCACCTATGTGGTAATTTGTGGGCACTTTGTTTTTGCCAAAGGGGATGACTATACACTTTTTGGCATTTATCTTGAGGCCATGGCTCTGGCACCAGTTGTCTGTTTCTATGAGGCCCTTTTGGAGGATGCTTGTGTCGGCTGGAGAGTCGATTATGGTGCCCAGTTTGCAGTCATCTGTGAACTTCGTCAGCCACAGTCCTTCCGTGTTGGCCTGTACCTCCGAGAAATATATACCGAACAAGAGAGGTCCCAGGACTGAGCCTTGTGGGACACCACTTGTAACTGGTTTGGAGTCTGACATGGCTCCAGCAATTCTAACCAAGTGGGTTCTGTCCTTGGGCCAGTTTGCAATCCATCTAGTGACATAGGGGTTTATATTTAAGCTGGTGAGCTTATCTATAATGCCCGAGTGGGGTATTGTATCGAAGGCTTTTGCGAGGTCCAGGTAGGCTGTGTGGACCACCTTCCCCTCATCAATGGCCTTGGTGACTGTTTCAAAGAAATCAACCAGGTTTAATTGGCAGGATCTGCCCTGAACAAAGCCAAACTTGGTAGGATCCAGTGTTTGTAGGTCCCCAATATCTTTATTTATGAGGTCCATGATGATCCTTTCCATAGCTTTGCAGACCAAGCTAGTCAGGCTTATGGGGCGATAGTTTCCAGGATCCGTTGAGGCACCACCTTTATGGAGAGGGACCACTGTTGCTGTACGCCACTCTTTGGGCACATATCCTGTAGTAAGGCTGAGATTGAACAGTAGTTTTATGTTTGGGTTTAGCTCTTCCTGGAGTTCATGTAGGACGCAGCCCAGGACACCATCTGGTCCCATTGATGCTGTGTTTTTTGCTTTGGAGAGGGAGGCTCTTACCTGAGCATCTGAGATGTCAGGGGGGCAGCACTCTGCTGGGATAGATATTTGCCCTTTTGGTGGGGGGGGGGAGTTTGCGCTGAACCTGTCAGCTAGGATGTTGGCAATGTCTGTGGGTTCGGTGTATTTTTTGTAATTTTGGACTAATTCTGAGCATATCTGGGAATTCCCACCCAGGTTCCTAACATAACTAAAGAAAGCCTTGTGATTATCCTTAGTGTCCTGTGCAATTTTTCTCTCGAAGCTGGCCTTAGACAATTTTGTGTGTGCCCATAGTTTTTTGCTAATACTGATCAGTGATGCCTTCCCTTTCTGGGATTTTGCTCTATCATTTAGTAGCTTCATCCTTCTATTGTATAGTTTTTTTATGGCTGGGGTCCACCAGACAGGACGTCTGCCTTTGGAGGATTGGGTCTTGGTTTTATTTGGGATCGCGTGACCCATGCATTCCTGAAGGTGTTCATAGAATGCGTTTATAAAGGATTCTGCGGTCTGGGCCGTATTTTCCACAGGCCCGGGGGCTTTAAAGGATTCCACCTCAGTTTTGAGGAGTGTGAAATTTGCTTTAGAGAAGTCTTTCACTGTGGTTTTCTGGGCAGGGGCTGGGGTCGGGATGTGAATATCCAGTGAGATTAGTTCATGGTCTGATCTTACCAGTGAGGGATACACTTCTGGTCTGGAGCATAGAGTCCCCATGTTGGTGATGATCAGGTCCAGTATGTTTTCCCCTCTTGTGGGAGTGGTAACAAGTTGTTCCACAGCATTTGAGTTTATAAATTCTAGGAACCTTTGGGCTAGGGTGTTGGAGCTAGAGTAATGCTCCCAGTCTATGTTTGGGTAGTTGAAGTCGCCCAATATAATGGTGTTTGGAGAGACCTTCATATTTTCCAGTGTTCTCAGGAAGGCCGAGTGGGGTTCCTGGGTTTGGAAGGGTGGTCTGTAGCAGGCTATAAACTGGAAGGCAGTTTTACCCACTGTTAGTTGCACATGGATAGTCTCTGATGCTTCGTGCTTTGCCACCAACCTGGAGGTGTGGGTATCTTTGATGAATATCGATACTCCCCTCTTTTGTGGTTCGGTCCAAGTTTTGGGGCCGAAAAGCATGGTATGAGGTATAACCTGGTAGTGCTGGGGTGCTCTCAGGAGCCCTGAACCAGGTTTCTGTTACTGCACAGATATCGATGTTCTCCATGCTAAGGAGAGTTTCGAATGCGTGCATCTTGAGGTTTAGACTTCTGGCATTGAGTAGCATTACTCTTAGTTTCTTATCCCTTGTGATACCTATGGAGGTGGGTTTGTCTTTTGAGCCTTGCCTAAAAAAGGCACTCTGGGGGTAGCAAGAGCCTTTGCCAATATCCGAAAGCCCAGGGGTGACAGGTGCAAGCCATCCCTAGCGAAGCATCGTGGCTTGTCGAGCATATCATCCCAAGCTGACAAGCATTGGATCCCCTTTGAATGACACCAGTACTTAATCCAATTGTAGAAATTGACCATCTTGTCTTCATACTGTGGCATCATTCTTGGTGAGGGTAAGATGCTACTCAAGGTCAGGGTCATACCGGCCTGGGCTACATGCTCAGAGAGCTCCTTTATGTCTCTTTTCATGTAGGCCAGGGAGGTACGTCTCAGGTCATTCACACCAGCATGGACAATGACTGAGTCATATTTGTACTTGCCTTGGAGTGACCTGAGTGCTTGTGTTATGTGGCGGATCCTAGCGCCCGACAGGCTGCTCATCGTGACCCTCTCCTTGTTCAGCCTGGTGAGCGGGACATCAGCAGGACGTCAGCGTCAGCGTTATATATGTATCGTCAGCGGGACGATATATATATATATATATATATATATATATATATATATATATATATAT
>NC_056743.1:565607848-565615348 GCF_019279795.1 Protopterus annectens
TCATGTCCCATTTTCTCACAAATATAACATTTTCTTTTCTCTTCTCATAGTTACTTATCAGATATCTTTCTTTTCCAAAAAAAATGTGCTTTGAGTTCTCCCCAGTAATTTAAACAGCCCTATTCCCTTATCATGCTTGGTATATGTATATTTTTTTCTCTTTATATTTTTAGACAACAGTTCATAAACCCCTTTTTTGTCATAAACTTTTGCAATTTCCAATATTTCTTTACATAAAGCTTTCAACTGTCCTTTCAAAGTCTCTTGTTTTTACTTCTATTCAAAATTGCCCATGAATCTTCTCTTTTTTGTTTCCCTGTTAAATACTTTTATCACATAAAGATTCATTGGGTTACAGTCTTTCTTTTTTCATATTCTTCAAGAAAATTTTCCATTGAAAAAACACTCTCAAATATAATGTCACAAAATGTCTCCATGTTGTTAAGTATAAATGATCTTATCTCATGTGCTTTTACACCCAAAGGAACTATTAAATTGTTCCACACTTCATATTACTCCATTTCTTTGTCTTCTTTACTTTGAATCCTTATCATATACTTCCATTTTTCATTTTCTTCTGCATTATTTTCTGCTACTCCACTTTGGCCTTCTTTTACTTTCTCTGCATATGTTTTCTTTTCCATCTCACCACTATTCTTCTGGATTGTCTCTGTATCCTCCTTTTGTATTTTCTTCATAATGCCCCCCCCCCAACCCACAAAAAAATATCCTTCATTTTCTGGCTCACTCTGCACCACCATTTCTTTAAATATGTCATTCTGCAGCCCTTCCGAATGGAAGGTTGTAATTATAAACCCATTATTTACTGACTCATCTCCATCAAACAGGTTTCTTTGAAACATTTCCTCAAAATCCTGAACACATTCTCTGGTCTCTATATTTGCTTTCTCTTTAATTTATTTCACTACTCCATCATCTCCTTCACTCTCATCTGCCTCTTTGTTTCCTCTGGCTACCTCTGGGCCTGGAACAGAAACAGGAAGTACTTCTCTAAAATGGGTCCCACTCACAACAATGATGAGCAGGGAAAGTTCCATGATGTTCTGACCAAATGTCCTTAATAGTATAAATACTACCTAGGTCTCCCTTGAAGAGAGGTTAGTAGACCAGTATATCTTACCCAGTCAGCAAAGAAGAGTAAAAATAAATTATTTTCTAAAAGGTATTAATAGTTTTTATTTTTAATCAGGCTATACATTAGTAAGCTATATAGATTCACTTCTGTGGTATTGCCAATAACTTAAGAACTCTTTTGGAATGTAAAGCCAGCTCTTTCTTCCCTCTTAGGGTAAGCTGTCTGATGTCTCCTTAATCTCTAGGATAATAATCCATATGCTTATTCTTCAAGAGGTTCTAGATCAGAGGTTGAAAGTTCAGCTAGTTAGAAAATCAATTAAAACAAAGGTCTAAGACCTCATAATAAAACAATGAATATAGCTGGGTGTGGTAATGTCATACACATACATATTTTGTATCATCCAAATAACAAGGTCCCTCTTTGAGTTGTCAGCTTATCCCATTGGGTTCAAGAGATATTTTGCTGGATGAGCTGCCATGTTGACTTACCTTGTCAGGTACATCTGAATTTTCCATTCCTTCTAGTAGACACAAGTCTTCAAATCTTTTCATGCACATGAGGATGGATGCCAATGAGAAAATGTATAATCTTTGAAGGAACATAGAAATTCTAGCTTCCCTACACATGCTCAAGGTTAAATTGCTCAAGTGTCAGTATCCCGTAGGGAAAAAAAAAAGAAGAAGACAAATGGCATAATGCCAAATGCTGTTTCCCATAAGAAATCATTGCTACCTATATTCACTGTTTGATTCTGAGCTTTTAGAGTTATGTTTGAAGTGATGTCTAATTGTCTGCTGGCAATGATTCACTTCTTTAGGGATATTTTTCTCTTGCTTGAGTTGGTGCAACCATGGAGTTGGCATATATAAGTTTGGAGTGGTGCACTTGCCTCCCAAATTGGGGGGTGGGGGGTGTGCATGGGGAAGTTTTTTTTTTTTTTTTGTCTGTTGGGCTTCAGGCATTTTTCTTTTCATTCTTTTTTAATGTCTGTGATGTCCCTATTCTAGGCCAGTAATCAATCCTCACTACTTACACTGGAGAGGGACGTTCACTTGGAAGAAAAATTGAAACACTCAGTATTTCCAGATGTAGCTCTCTGCATCAAGCACAATTTCCATTAAGAGCACACAGGGAACACTCTCAGTCTGAGATCTGAATTTCTCTGTTTACCTTCAGGTCCCGAATAAGACTCCCCACTGGCACAGATGATTAGCGTTGAGACCTCAGCCAAGTGTCCAATTCAAGTTCTTCAGCACCAGGTCTATGAAACCAGTGCTTTGTGTCCTTGCCCCAAACACTCTTTGAGATTTGATTTGCACACACACACACACACACACACACACACACACACACACACACACACACGCACGCACGCACACACACACACACACACGCACGCACGCACGCACGCACGCACACACACACACACACACACACACACACACAGACTGGCACATATTTACTAGCTATGCCACCTTCTGCCCAGACGTTAAGGTAGTTACATCACCACCAGACACTCCAAAGCCAGGTACTCCAAGGCTCTTGTAAGGGTACATAATTATACTGAGTGAAATTAAAATGAATACAAATGGTAATGTTGACCAAACAGCAAGGCTTTCAGGAGTAGCCACAGTGTCACTGAATAAATATAAGTACTCCCAAAATATTCTCTAAAGGATCAGCCACAATGAAAAGTTTAATATATTTAATAATAAATAATAAAAGAACATGAAAATACTAAATATTGGATGGCACAGTGGTGCAGCAGTAGCATTGTTGTCTCACAGCAAGAGGTTCTCCAGTTCAATTCTCGGCTGGGGTGCCTTCTGTGCAGAGTCTGCATGCTCTCCCTGCATTTGTGCAGGTGTTCTCTGGGTACTCTGGTTTCCTCCCAGGTTTCAAAGACATGCATTTATCCCAGGGAATCCGCTGAAATTTGGCTTCATTCCAAGTCAGACTTTCCTGGTAAACAAATGTTAAATAAATATCTATTTACAATAAACATATAATGTAAAGGGATCTGACAGGTGAGAGGATTAGATACTTAGATGGCACAATTCTTTTTTAATTATTACTCCTGAAGAGTAAGCTTTAAGAAAGAGTGAATTAAAGGTCCTCTGTTAATTCTCAGAGAATGAATAGTCTCAGCTATAGCTAGAAAATCTCCTCCTATAACCTTATTTTTCACATGTAGTCCGGGTTTTATACTAACGATATGCAACATCTACTAGAGATATGGATTTAAATGGAACTACATCAGTATAATTAAAGGAATGACACATTTTTGCCATAAAATAGTCAAGGAAACCAGTTTTTCATTTTTCTTTGGAAAATGCCAGAAAACCATGAATTTGAACTGCCTGAGAGTTGGAAAAAAACATGATGGAGTTAACCTTTTTAAGTAGTTCTTCTTTTATCTGCATGCTTAATAACATCTGTTTGCTTTATTGAACATTCTGCATCTAGTATCAATTTATGTTTTCATTTTTTTATATGTAGAGATGTCTCAAATATAAGGAAATGAAAGCAATGTCAATTTTCCTCTTAAAATTAGGGGTATAATTCCCTGATCTCGTCACATGAAAATGGAATTCCAGATTCGACCACTGTAAATCTGTGTCCCTAATGCTTGCTTTGTGTGTTTGGTTACTCTGATTTACTTTCAGTTTAATACCTTTACTGATATAATCTCAGTCTCACACCTGTAGCAATATGCATGTTTAATAAGAAAAATCTATACAAGACCAGGAAAAGATAGCCATCATAGGGCAACTGAAGAAATTCAGGTCTCTTTTCTTGATGGCCCAGAGTAAAAAGCTTAAAAATGCAAAATACATGACATATTATAGAGGCATTATGCATTACACTATCAGTAGAGATATATAATGTGCAAAATTATACACAAAATGCCTTATAGTAAATGTAACTCTTACACAGAAGTTATCAGTGCTTGGACTGTAGCTTTGATTTCACTGAGCTATGAAGCTGGTAGTGTGAAAAAAACATGTTTAACAGTGTATTAAAGTAAAAATAAGCAAAACCTAATGTATGCAGAGGTTACTGACAGCGAAGAAACTGGAGTTATAGCTATGAGTGACATTAGCAGGCATTAAATATAAATGATAGTCTGATAACTATAGAAGATACTGTGGAAAGGTGGTAGAGTATGTACAGAAAAATAAAACATGCATTTGGTTCTTTTCATTTAGAATTATAATGTTGATATGGTTAAGTAGAAAGGCTATAGCATTACTTCAATTTTGTTTTAATGTTGTGTGCAGTTGACAGTGTTAGGTGTTTGACAGGTAATTTTTTAGGTGTAGACCAAATGTGTTTCATCAATTTTTATTTTATATGGCACAGAGCTCCATTTTTACTACCATAGACTGAAAACAGGCAGTCATCTGAATCATCGTCATCATCATCAAACCCCCTTTTCTTCCTTTTACTACATGGGGTTGGGGTATTGTGTAACTATTGCCATTTCTCTTGATACAGTATCACTCTTCTGCTTTCTTTAGCACTCACACCTGACTGTCACACATCTTCTTTCTCGGAATCCATCCCACGATTTGCTGGGTGTCCTCATTTCCTCTTGCCTTCCTTCTTTGTGTCCCAAATATTCTTCACCAGACTGTCTCCTCCATTTCTGCACATGTGCCTGGACCTACGATAATCAGTTATTTTTGATGTCTTCTGCAATTAGAGTTACTTTGACTTCTCCTATTATTTCCTTATTTTTTCATCTGTCCCACAGTGTGTGTCCTACCACCCATCTCAGGCACTTAATCTCCATCACCTCCAGCTTCCTCAACTATTCTGCCTTTACTTCCCACGCTTCTGTACCATACAATAGTACTGGTCACACCACTGTTTTGTACCTTTTACTTTTCAGTTTGTTTGATACACTTCTGTCATACATTACACCTGACACTCCATGTCAGTGGGCTGCACCCTCTCTGATTCTAGCTTTGACCTCATCATTCAGACTTCCTTCTCTTCAACCATTTCTCTGAAATGCTTGAAGGTGTTCACCAGTTATATTAGGTCCTGCAAGTGTTGTAGGAATGGGCTCTTTTCTTCACAGTCACAGCCCTCCTGTGAGGCATAGGCTGAAATTATGAATACTACCCTTTCATTAGGCTGGAATGTGATTGCTATGAGTCTTTCACTAATTTTGATGAAGTCCCTCACTGCCATCTGAGGTGTCTCCCTCAACACAATTCCCACATTATTTCTAGGCTGTACTTTTCCTGAGTAGTACACTCTGTGTCCCAAGTCAAGTGGCTTTGCTGCAATGTCCTTGCATATTGTCTGTTGGATACATAGGATGTCCAGCCTCCACCTTACCATCATGTCATCCGCTTACAAGCTCCATCCTGTCAGTGAACCTACAGTGAATCTTGCAATGCTTATTTCATGTTTAGCAGGTTGATTGGTTTTCCATCCAGCATTCTCTCAACAGAATTATTCAGGTAACCCAAGCTGCATAGCTGGACACTGGCCAAATAATAGCTTATTGACCCAATGCTGCAGGGCTTTTATGGCAGACACACTGGCCAATAATGAAAACTGCACATCTCCCACCATTAGCATTGATCCCTTACATAGGTTGGAAAAGGCAGGGCCCTCTTCCCGCTTATCACTGGCAAATACCCATGCCCATTTTGCAACATAAGTAAACACAACTGAATCATCTAGTGCCAGTCTTTTTAATGATTTGACAGACGTCAGTTGTTATTTTTGTTGTGATCTTAGTGGCCTATATTGTAGGGTACTTTTATTGCTGGTGAATGATTTTATTTGATTTTGAGTTTTATAAGGAGAATGTTATCTTGTAAACTGAGACAGTTTATTTTATTTAAGGCTACATGGTGATGCATTTGATTTGTTGAACACTTGTCTGCTTTATTGTAGATTTATTCAAGCTTGTGTAATTTACTTTTATTTCAGGTTTGTTAGGAGTAATGAGATGTTAATGAGATACAAAATAGGAATGCTTTGCCTGTTGTTTTTGAGAAGTATGGTTGGTGAGAAAAGGTTTGATTCTGTACAACATACCTAGCTTTTATTTGCATCAGATATTGTGAAGTGTATCTTGATCAACTTTTAGTTGTTTTTGAGTACATAATTCAGGTATTTGTAACACTAAATTTAATTTTTTTCAGAAAGGTATTGAACAGAGGTTATGGTGAAAAAAATGAATTTTGTTTTATTGATCTTTAAAATGTATCTGAGATACAGTCAAATATTTGCTATGTGGCACAATGTTTGATGAGCTTCATTTTGTAGATGGAAGAGTATTTGAACTAAGCAGATAATGGGGCAATCCTCTGCATATTGAATCAGTATAAATTACACCTTGATCCCTCTACCAGCCTTAATATACCACTGACTATTCAGACTCCCCTGCCATTGCCACCTACACATGACATTCTGTAGCATGCACATGTCTGGCTGAGATTTGACATGTAATGTGGCTGCCCTATGTCAGGTTACATTAATGCTACCAGGTGTATGTGAACATTTTGTCATCTGTGGCAGTATCTCAGTGACAAGGTTATCATCATGCCATGTGGAATATTGTTTTAGTAGGCCATATCTTCTACATGATGGTAGCTCATTTGTGCAGAAAAACTCAAGAGTTCTGAATTTGTTCAAATCATCTTTCATGGATCCTGTGATCTCTCTGCAACTCATGCACTGTTACTCATGGGTGAGGCTAATTAAGTGACAGTTAATTCTGGGTCTTGTGGCACACATACAGCTGTAATACTTTTCTTTTGTCCTGTATTTTGTATTTTGTTGCTATTGCACATTTAGCAGCATTTCACTCCTCCAGTGATTGAACTGACAACTCTCAGTCTATTTCTAACCTGTTTTTAGTCTTTATTTGTATTTTATTGCTTTGTGAGTCTCATACCATTTGCATTAATTTTTATGCGTTGTCCACCACAACTGTAGATCTGGTATGCCAGCAGCCACCATATCACACAGATGTTTTGCATCATCTGCTGAGTCCACAGCTTTCTACATGCCAGCCTTTCTGTAGAATGTCATAGGTCATCCAGCAGGTGGCAACCTTGAGGGATCTGTTACCCCTATTGATGTCTCTGCAATGGAGGCTATAATCTCCCCACAAGGAGACAACATTGGTGCATCATTGTATTTCACCATACAGCAGATGGAGAGCCTGCTGACAGCCTTGGTAGAGCCACAGCTGGACACCCACATTCTCAGCCTGGATCACATCTTTGTGTGACTGGGAAATTGGGAGACTAATAGCTACTGCTTTGCTTTAAGCAGTAGGCCAAAACTTTTTGGACCCATCTATGACAAAAGTCACAGAGGTGACTTGTCTCTGGTTGGGTGCAGCAATGTAAAGCATGACAAAGAGCTGG
>NC_056743.1:565617848-565670348 GCF_019279795.1 Protopterus annectens
TTGGGTGCCTGGCTGGCAACTCGACACTGTAAAACTCCACTGCCAATCATGAGCGGACAGGTGATCCGCTGTGGCGACCCCTAACCGGGAAAAAGCCGAAAGAAGAAGAAGATAGACCCAGACATACATACGTACACAAATTACAACATAAAATGAACAGAAAAGGATAAAATGCGTCAGATTTGTAGGATAATTTCTTTATCGGTTATTTCGCAGATAAGACAGAATGAAGACAAATCTAAACACTATAAAAATCAAGTCATTTAGTTGTAAGAAGATCATTGCACTGTCTGTTTCACTTTTCATTGGAATAGCATATCCACTGGTCTTAATTACTATTAAAACTGATATGCAAATATTTTAGAAAATTATTATTTTTTTTAATTTAGGAGATAAAATGAAATTACAAATGAATCTCACGAAAATTCAGATGTCAAGGATATGAACCAAATTTCTTAATTAAATCTGGTCCAGTATAGCATCTTAAGCATACTTATGCAGTTTTAAAATAAAGTACTTAAATATGGTTGAGGAACAGAAGATGAGATCAGAATAACCATGCAACTGTGCTAGAAGTATTACACAGTTTTCTTCACACGAGCTCTACAAAAGGAATTATTGCTGTGCATATATAGTGAAAAGGAATGACACACATGTACTGACATGACACAAGTGTAACAAATGCATCCTAAGACTGGTGCATTGGAGAAACTGTGATGCATTTTATGTTCACTTGTAAAGCAGTAGTAGCACAAAGAGCTAGCACTGACAGCTAGCAGAATGACAATATCCAGGAGGTATAGTTCAACTCCATTTTTTGGACCCATATGGCATTCATAAAACAATGTTCTAATAGCATTGTTTTGGGTATGGAGAATATTCTGTAGTTCACGACTTACTTATCTACCACACCATAAGGTAAGGAATGTACTGTAATTTTACAAAAAGATGATGGGACGGATTCATGAAACCTCTGTGTAAGACTAATATGTCTTACTCGGAGGCTGCAGTTGAACGGTATGACGTCAGCATGCCATGCATATTCATGAGGGCATGCTGAATCATACCCTAGTCTAACACGGTCCGTGTAGGAAAGTAGGGGGTATGTCCGATTGCTAAGTACTGCAAAGGGAGACGCCCCCAGAAGAGTCAGAGTCCTGAAAGTAAACACCCACGAGCGAGTCCGCTGAAATGTCAAGGAACACAACACCACACATCCCGACAGACTAAACCCTACTGAAAATGTGTAAAATGTAAAAATAGCAGTTTCATTTTTTTTTTTATAATTTCCAAAATGTTTGCCCACATTTGCGCTCATTTGTGTGGGTATGCCCTTCGCTCAGCCACAGTTAGCAGACATTGAAAAGTATATAAGATCTACATATGCACATTAAGCCAAATAGCAATAGCGTAGTGGTAGAGAAGTCGGCCAAAGAGGAGGTAGTCACGGTTCGAGCACCCACAACATCATTCTCCATTTTTATTTAAATAAGTATGAAACAATCCCCTGACATATATATATATATATATATATATATATATATATATATATATATATATATATATATATATATAAAACTATAATTTAAGTAAAATGTAATGAAATGGCCCATGTATTTGTGAACAAAACTGACATAATATATAAAAAAAGGATCATAATTGCCCATAGCTTAGCAGCGCTTTAACAAGCTTAATATGAGTGCCCATATGTGAGCAGCGCTTTAACAAGCTTAATATGAGTGCCCGTAGGTGAGCAGTGCTTTAACAAGCTCAATATGAGTGCCCGTAGGTGAGCAGCGATTTAACAAGCTTAATATGAGTGCCCGTAGTTCAGCAGCACTTCACCCAGCTCAATATGAGTGCTTATAGGTAAATAACACGTTACCCAGCGTAAGCCGTTTGCACGGAGCTGCGCAGCGCGCCAACCAGCTCACCATCAGGCAACGTTGGGCAAGCTGTAGCAAAGTCGCCTTTACAGAGACACACCTCCTAGCCTGACTAGACAGTGGTAAAATAAAAAAGCAATGACAAGGGTCGAACCCGGGATACTGTGCACTATAGTCAAAGTACTGAACCACTAAGCCATGACAGTTCTACTTAGAAATACAGTATTAGCATACATATAGGAATGAATGAAAATAGAACCATGACAAAGCAGGTTTGCTGTAAGCTGATAAATATCCAAAATGGCCAATCACAGATAAGTGTGGGAAAACCGGCATATATAAGCCCCAAAGGCGGGAATACACACCATAACTGATTGTGGTACCCATTTCCAGTCAGGATGGCAGGTGCAGGAGAGGGAAATCGCTTTAGAGCACAAAAGTGGGGTGTTGAGGAGTCAAAATATATGGTTTGGCTCCTAGTCCATCATCATGAAGTGCAACTCATGCAGGGCCAGGTTCAATGGGAAGCGTATAAGGCAAAGGCGTGGAACCGGTTGGAACATGATCTCACCAGTGCCACAGGCATTCAGAGGACTGGTGAACAGGTCCGTCACCACCATGCGGACCTGAAGCGACAAAAGGAGTACCAACTGAACCGATGGATCCAGAAGGCCCGCCAAATGCCCAATGCCCCACTACTGAGTAAGTATCCATGTAATTAAGGATGTAAGAAATGCTATCCTAGCCTATAGTATGGATAGGTATGTTACAATATTACTTCATTTATATTACAGCTGCAGGTGTTCATTCCACGAATCGGCAAGCCTATGCTGATAGGCTGGCGAGGTTGCGCCACCAGGCAGGTTAGTAATTATTCTGCTGGTATTGTTATAGAATATAAGTGGGACAGCTTGTAAAAGAGTTCATGTTGTAACCCAGTAATAAAGGTCAAATAAGCCTAGAAGAAAGATTCTGCTAGTATTGTAAGATTAGATAAGTGATGCAGCCTGGAAAAGAGTATTGCAATACAGTAATAAAGATTAAACAAGTCTCAAATAGAGTTCCCACTTGTATTGTAATATCAGATAACTGCTTCAGCCTGAAAATGAGTGTTGTAATCAATCAACAAAGGATAGACAAGTGTCAAATACATCCTTGTAAATTCTGCCATATGAAATAAGTGAGTCAATTGGAAAGGATTGTTGTAACCCAGTAATAAATGTTAATAAAGCCTAGATTTAAGTACCATCCTGAAATGTAAATATAAAATAAGTGAGAGAGTGTGAGAAAGAGAGTTTAAATCTACCAAGAAAGCTGTAATAAGTCTGGAATAAAGGTATACTGCATTCACTACACAATGAAATGAATGAGACAGCCACAACCAAAGACTGAAATGTCTTTAATAAAGTACAGAACCTGGACTGTGTCCATCCCACAATTTGGATATGTTGCTGTACCCTTGCATTATGGAGATACTATGGTTGTATGAAATGCTGAACATCCACAGTTGTCTAGACCCATATAAATGAAATGTAGCAGGATGCTTTACCTGAACACAGCCAGATATGAACATATATGAATAAAAATGGAATGTATATTAATGTAGCAGTAACATCCCCATCACCAACATTCCTAAGATTATATACAGGAAACTGTACTAATACATGTAGGGGATATATATCTGCATCTACTAGGAATGTACAGTATATGTATAGGTAGTTTAAGTTGTTAATGTAATATTTCTCCACCCTACCCTATTTTCACAAATTATGCCATTCCACACCAAACTGGGTATGTGTATTCACAATTAATTCCCATGGACATTTGTCCTGTTGGTTTATACATATCTGCATGTACGTTGATGCATGTGCCCTGTTCACATATCCAAACCTGATGGCCTGTTGCCACCAATCAACCATGCATGCTGTTGGAATGTCCACTGTTGTTCTAAACATGCATGTGTTATGCTTGCTGCTCAATGTTCGGAATTCATGTGTGTTTGGTTAATGGGAATACTGATGCATGCTGTTACAACTAATTTTGAATGGTGTTGTTAGTTACTAACCCAAAATACCATAAAATACTGCTAAACATAGGACAACCTGGAAGGTGGGTTCCAGCGGACCCACCTCTCCCACCTCAGCTGGCAAGTGCACCCGGCACCAGTGCCCAGGCCGGGACCTCCTCCTCCGGTGGCCCTGTGCCACCTTCGGGTGGAAGCACTGCAGGGGATGGGGCTCATCCCTGCTCTGCAAGCATGGCCGGCGGAGAGCCTCCACTCACCCTCCATAGGTTCCGGTCTGTGGTGCGTAGTGAGATCAGGCATTCTGTGACTGATCCCCTATGCCAGCTTGAGGCGAGAGTGGCGCAACTCACGGGTGTGCCTGCCCATCCTATCCAGCCCCCAGCACAGCCCCGGCCTGGGCTGTGAAGGCGCAGTGGTAACTGCCCATGGGTGGGGATCTCAGTTCCACTGTTGCCATCTGTGGGCTCATGGGCTTGCGATATCCAAACATCTGTCCCCGTCAATTGTGTTTACCCCCCACATGTGTCATACTCCGCCCCTGTATACATCTTGTTTGTCTTGTCTGTTAACCTCCCCAACCTACCTCCCCAAATATACCTACTTCCTGTACCTCACATTCCACTCTCACTTGAAAAAAAAATAAAAAAGGGCACTCTGTTCCCACAAACAAATTACGCCCCATTCATAGCTGCTCATTTCGCATACATGTCTGCTGGACATGTAAACTGATAATTACAATTGGCTGTACAACATATTTTGTTGTCCTCATCCCTCTCTCAGGGGTGGAAGGTGTCAAATCTCACTCTAAATTTCTAACATATGCACAGCTGTTGCTGGTAAAGAATTGGGCACCTATGGGCCTTCCCTACATCCTTCCTGCACATCCCGAGCTTGTTTTTCTACTGTCCTACCCTCTTTGTGCCCCCTTTTTCACCACTTTCCTATTTCCCCACTTTCCTTTCTTTAAAAGAAAATAGCATGGGTGTTAGCGGGAGTAAGCACTTTTAAGCAGTAGTCAGCGGGTGTGTGCTTGTTTGCGCTTAGCTAAGCATAGATAAGCGTAGCTAAGTGTCGAGCAAACTCGCGCAAACCTGCTTACAACTGCTTAAAAGTGCCTTAGTCACTCTGTATGACAAGGCCTGTAGTCTGCTCATAAGCAAAATGAAACACCCCTGTCAGTCTCGAAACCAGGATCTTGGAAACACTAGACTGCATGAATTACCACTGAGCCACAGCAGATATACAAGAACGTGGTGCTGAAAGAAATATATCATGAAATACAAGGAGTGAATGTAAAGGGAAAATAGGAAGGCCATTACACAAAGCTTGCTCTGTGTATCTTTACTGGCAATTCTTGTGAAATTGCATTACATTAAAGATAAGCAGCCATGCTAGTAGGTAATAATATTACAGTAGCACCTTACAAACCCCACACAATATCAGAGCAGGATAAACACCACCATATTTGAATAGGTAAGAGGCCAGACCTCCCAACTGCGACTGATTTACAGGGATGTCCCTGATTTGCAAACAAATGTTACCTGTGCCCCACTGACTCCCTGTGAAATGTACTCACAATAGGCAGAAAGGTGGGGAATTCCATGTAATGGTAACTGTCAATAAGTTACAGTAGACACTACTTGCATGTCAGAAATGGTGTAGTAATACATATGCTCAAAATACCCCACAGTCACAACTGCAGAATATCTGAAATATATCACGGGTGTATCCCACTGATATGTACCTTTCCCTGAGGCTGGTCAAATATATACCTGAGAGTATCTGAGGCCTGGAAGTGTCAGAAACACACAGGCATATCAGCCTATCTGCTGTTAAACACTCTGCGAGTAGCTGTAAAATCGCTTCCACAAGTATGCCCTTATGTAGGAGTACAACACAGAAATATCAAAGGATGTAGCCATCTAACATACTAATGACAATATAGCAGTTCACAAGCACTGCATGTGCCTGATATTCATAATTGTTAGTACAATATACTTTGTTGTCCTCACCCCTCTCTCAGTGGTGGAAGGTTTCAAATGTCACAGCAAATGTCAAACATATGTACAGCTATTGCAGTTAAAGAAATGTGCAGCTATGGACCTTCCCTACACCCAGTCTGCACATCCATTTCCCCCCCCCAAGGAAAAAAACAATTAAACAAAAATTAAACCATCCAAAAAACCCAAACGAAACCCCCTTTTTAACGCATAAGGTAACAATTGCAACAAAATTTAAACTATATAACTACAACAAAAATTTAATTCAAATTAATTGTAGGGTTTATTAAAACACATAGTTTTATCATTTTAATTTATAATATTAAATAAAAATATAAAATTACTATACACAGATCATATTACATAATGTACGAAACTTTACTACAGATAAAAAAAAAAAAAAAAAAAAAAAAAAAAAAAAAAAAAAAAAATAAAAAAAAATTAAAAAAAAAAAAAAAAAAAAAAAAAAAAAAAAAAAAAAAAAAAAAAAAAAAAAAAAGGAAAAAAAAAAAAAAAAAAAAAAAAAAAAAAAAAAAAAAAAAAAAAAAAAGAAAAAACAAAAAAAAAAAAAAAAAAAAAAAAAAAAAAAAGAAAAAAAAAAAAAAAAAAAACAAAAAAGAAAAAAAAAAAAAAAAAAAAAAAAAAAAAAACAATAAAAAAAAAAGCAAAAAAAATAAAGAAAAAAAAAAAGAAAAACAAAAAAAAAAAAAAAAAAAAAAAAAAAAAAAAAAAAAAAAAAAAATTGTAGATATCAAAATATAATTCATATTTTCGACCCCCTTCCCCTGCGGGCCCACTAAAACAATAATTATCCAGTAATGGTATTTTAATATACAAGAAGTTGTATCCGAAGGAGGCCTAAACACACAGATTTTTGGGCACACCCAACACGGGGGTTTTCCGTATTGAAATTTAAACCCTTGAAAGGGATTGAAAGGGCAACACAGTACAAAAAACCCCCCCAAAAACAGGGTTTGAGAGTGAATTTTGGGGAATGAGCCTGCCCATCCCCCAACACATTGGTTCAGGGGGGGTTTTACCCAGCAATACCACAGAACAAAACAAGTGCACAAGTCAGGTGGGAGGCACAAAATGGGGTGGAACCAAAATGAAATGTGACACAGAGGGAGACAAATTTTCACCCAAAGCGAACCCCCCCGGGTTATTGGTTTGTACCCAAAATTCCTTTTTTTTTAAAAGTTTGTTGATGGATTGGGGCGGGACGCAGAAGGTGGGGACACTGTATGGGTATAAAAATTTTTCCCATAGACAGACAGATGCATTAGGCATTTAAATGAATCAGAATTAAAATAAAATGTGCCACAGAGCCACAATTTTTTTTCCAGGGGGGGTGAAGGTAACCCCCTTATGAGAGGGGACAGGAATCCCCAAAAAATTTTTGCCCGGCAAAGGGGAACAAGGGGCGCATAGGCAAAGAAAAAGTGTCAGAGGGAAAAAAAGGAAATTTGAAATTTTTTACATCACTCTAATAAACATACTTTACTGTAAACCCCCTCCATATGTGTTGATCCTGATACAAAACATGTAGTTATGAAATTTCCCCCTGGAAAGGGTTGCCTGTATTTGAAGGGTTACATACCTCATGCATAGGTATCTGTAAGTAGGGGCACACAATACTATAAGGTACACAGTTAATGCTCATCTGTGTCGTCATACATTTGTGTGTTGTATGTATGTGTAATGTGTGTGTAATGATGCCTGTATCATGGCCGCAATCACATGTGTGTTACAGGGTATGTGTGCGTACCTGGCAGCATGTATACTCTGTGACAGCAGTATGCTGGCTATATTAACAACTGTGCACATATGTCAGGTAGGGGTATGGCATCAAAGACTAGGGTGGATTACCATTGAAACTGTAAATGTGCATTGCATTCATTGCATGGGATGACAATATTCTTCATCCATTACCTTGATACATACCCCCAGTGTGAGGTTCTGCATTGTATCCCAAACAGTGTGCCGAGTGCTGGTGTATACTAGTTTGTTGTATGGAGTGTGGCAGGCACTGTCATACAGTTGTGGGCTGAGCACTGATATGTGGTATCAAACATGTGTATCCCCTGATAGACAGACAGATGCTATATATGGCAGTTAAGTGATATCAGTACATTAGAATATTAAGTGTGCCACATGACTTGCTCACATATTTTTCTTTTCCTTCCAGGGTGATGGTGCATCAGCGTAACGCACCTTATACAGCAGCAGAGGATCAGGAGATCCACCAGAGCCTGGTGCAGAATTTCTCTGTGCTGTTTTCCAGGACCAGCCAGAACCAGCATGAGAGGGCTGCATTGTGGCAAAATCTTGTCCGTCTGGTAAATGACATAGGCATGCATAACCGGACATATGAGCAGGTATGCCATCACTGCAGTGATTTAATTAGACATGTCCGGCAGCATGCATCTGATGTCCACAGACAACAGCTTGCCACAGGTGGTGGGGTACCTATCCACCCCCCTCACCAGTTTGGAGGAGCACCTGCTAAGTGTTGTGGCTCCAGGCCAACAACAACATCCACAAACATGTGTCATCATGGAGGCCGGAGCCACCCAGCATGTTGAAATGGAGTGTGCAGGTAACATGCCATATATGTAGTTGACTGTTCTCTGTACTGGTAGTTTATGCATGTGTGAGATATGTATTGTGTGTGTAGCTGTTAACCTGCCTATTCCTCTGCAAGATTGATATTCTGAGCATAATCTGTACACCTGTGAAAGCCACCTGTTGTACTACTGTACTTTATCATACTCACAGTATCAGTGGCACAGTTGTGGCCACTGGCAATCACTGTCATATTTTTGCAGGTCCCTCTGGAGTGACAGCAAGGCAGCCAATCCATGCTGGTGAGTGTGTAATAACAATACTATTGCTAATGACATGTGCATGTCATACAGGGGTGTAGTGTGTGCACATGTAACACCTTTGCATAATGCATGCTGTGCATGTTTGCTGTGAGACTATGCATATCCCATTATTCTCAGTAGCTGCCTCACTCACATGCAATACACAGAGCATGACACACATGTGTGGCAACACAGTACTGGACATTGTATAGGCATACCTGATACACATGTACACAACACACACATGTTTGGCATATACACTACACCTTAGCCTGCTACACATGTCCAATTATGACACCTGTTGTATGGCCACCCTTCAGTATCCCACTTATCCTCTACACAGCACACATAATATACCTGAGGGGTAGAGGCCTACCATGTCTTTGTGCAACAGTCTTGAACAAATAATACATTCATGTTAGGCAATGCTCACTATTGGCCACCTTACACACCCATGTAACAAGTGGCTGTGTAATTGTGGATGTAGTCATGTTACTGCACTTCAGGTGCAGCATGCTAGCTGCCTGTCTGGCACACATTATTATTGTTGACTGACCACAAGAAGCATGTTGATCATGGCTCACATTACTACACCATATCCAGTTCCACTGACCACAAAAGTACACATAGCAGTTATTGCGTAGCACCTTCATCTGTTGTGTGTGTGTGTGTGTGTGTGTGTGTGCAAATATATGCATCCACAGCTTGTAACACTTGCACAACATTGTTATGTCCTTGTACACATTGTGTCCCACGGTGGAGACAATCACTGAACAACTACACACAACCATCAAGTACACGTATACTGTTATTAACAAGGGCTGTCTACACTTGCACTGCATGTTCCTGTGCAACACATAATCTGCATGATGACATGGGTGCAGTGATGTTTTTCCTTGTGATACTGTCACCTACCCTCAAACAGTATTGTGTATGTGTTGGATTGCAGGTGTGCTTGTGTTTGTATCTGCTGTACTGAGGAGTGTGCCTGTGTGCTTGTGTGCATGTGCGCCTGTGTGCCTGTGTGCATGTGTGCATGTGTGCATGTGTGCATGTGTGCCTGTGTGCATGTGTGCCTGTGTGCATGTGTGCATGTGTGCTAACATCATGTACACATTTGTAAACTGTGTTTCCTATCTTTCTCTCACAGGTTCTGATGTTGCTCTGGTGGAGTGCAGCAGGGAACCTGAAGCCACTGCTGGGGATAGTGATAATGATGATACATGTGTAATGGCACAGGGAGGTGTGACAGGGTCTGTCGTTGGTCAGCCAATCGACACTACACAGCAATCAACCCCATCAATGCGCACAGTCATCCTGCCGATATATCCATTGTCACCAATGTCCTTAGCTGAGGGACAGCATACAGTGGGCATTGACCAGGGTAGTGTGGTATCATTGGCACATGCATCCCCTCATGGCAGCCATGGCCAGATTTCTGACATGGTACCACACAGGCAGATGTCCAGGGGTTCTCGTGGGAGCATCCGTGGTCGTACTGCCCCTGTCAGAATGTCCACAGAGGTCTTTCCACCTCAGGTATGTTCCGGGCTGTAATGCAGGCACAGGCACATATGGAACGGTACACCAGACAGGGTCTGAGGGAGCTTAGAGCACATCGTACCGTTATGAATGACACTATGTGTGATGTTGCGGCTGCCATCTGTAATATCAGCGAGGTCATTGATAGACGTTGGGGGGACACATTAGATCTCTTCCACAACTACATGTCCAGGAGCCAGGACAGTGCAGGACAGTTGAGGTGTCAACGTGGACATATACCAGCAACATCATCAGCTGGCAGTCGTCGCAGATGACAACAAACCCGCAGCTGCTCCCATAGTGCCAGTACCAGCCCCAGCAATGCTGGGTCTGTGCTGTCATTAGGCTGTTCTTTAACACCACGTGCACGTGGCTCTGGACAGTCCCAGCAGGGATATGTGTCCAGTCAACAACCCACTGCTTCTGATGACAGTACCCAGTCTGGCTTAGTACCTGATACTGTCCGTAGCACCCCTGCCAGGCACAGGTACTGTGTCCATGGCCAGAGACAGTGATCTGTATGACCTGGCAGGTACAGTCTGTGGCTGTCCACAAACACCCGTATATGGCAGCCACGTGGTGGAACTGTGTGCATGCATACACACACACATAATGCTAACATCTAGGGCTAACACATACACACACATCGCATCAACATTGCCCCATGTTGTACTGTTGTCCCTCACTAACACACACACACATACATGTCGATTGGATGTGTCAATGGCAGACTCTGGCAAACCAAGTACACACCCTGTGCATATGATGAAACTGTGCCACCTCCTGCCATCTGTAACATTGATGCAGGAACAGGATAGCATGGTGCTGATGCACAGGGTGACTACATAGCACTGTAGTAATAATATCATGTTGTTAACAGTACAGTGTAATGATATAATTGTGGGTATATTCGAGCATGCATGATGCATTAACTATGATTGTCATTGTAGTTTTGTATACATCAGTGTTAATTCCCAAAGTGTACTGTCTGCACATGTGCCACATGGCTGTTGTGTGTACCTGTGCCTGCATGTGTTGGAGTGTAGACAGTACATGTGTGATGTTTGCAGCACAGAGTTGCAGGTGTACATTTGTGAACATGGTTAGCATGGAACATGACATGGTTTGACAGAATGCTGTGGGTGATACGGTTTCCAAATGTCAATGGTCTGCATTCTGGTACTATACACAACCTACATAGCCTGACATTCCATGGTCATTACATGGTGTCTCCTCAACTGATACACAGATGTAGGAATCTGGTGTCAGTGATATCCCTGCATTATTACACTATACCAGTAACCATTCTTACTGATCCCCACACATCCCTGGGAACAATACTCTTTGGCATATAGCAGTCCCATGTACATGTCAACACACTACAGTTATGTCCATCCATGACTGCAAATGCATACAGTGGCCTACAATGCATTCTACACATGACACACCTAACCACCACAAGGGTATCATACAGACAGATACCTGTTGTCCAAGCCATGCTGTATTGCTGTAATGCAACTGTAGCATTGTCATCGGCATGTAGTTAACATAGTATTCCAACAGTACCATGTAGGTGGTAGCACCCATCATGTAGAACGGGTAATGGTGTGTACATGTGGACAAGTGTTATCTTGTCTATCCTGTGATATTCACATTTCCAAAGGTATTCTGCAGTCCCTCGGTGTATCACCTAAGCAAGAAGGTGTCTGTATGTATATCGGCAACAGTTGCCATACTCTTACACTGGATGTCCATCACTCACAGACTTTGCTGTGTTTTAACATGTCTGACATATACTCCAGACATGAACCTTCACCTACATTAATCTATCATAGCTTTCATGGGTGTGTGTCACATAGTTGGCCTAGGACACAGATCACTGCAGTAGCCTGCATTGTCACCAACATACATGTATGGCCTAAGGTCTGGTAAGCTGCGGCACATGCTGGCAAAGGTAACAACTGTAATCATATGAGGCAGGCTTCACACATAGGAACTATTAAAGGTCACAGGTACATATCTGTATGTGGCACACACATACCTGATGTGTGCATTGAAATTACTGTTATAATAATATGTCATACAATAATAAAAGCAAAACACACAACACATTGACAAACTGTGTGACAAACACACACATGTCATTTGTAGGATTCAAACACCTACCTAACAATGTTATGATACTTGAGATAGACGCATTTGCATAGCACGCTATTTGCATTACTGGATGATTTCCCTTCTCCTGCTGTATTTATAGGGTGCTGACATCATCAGTCTTTCCAAAGAGGAATGTACATCTTTTAGTGTGTTATCCCAGTCTTCAAAAGGCCATTCCTTTCACAGAGAATTTCATACATACACCCCCCCTGCCACCACACACACAGCATGTGCAGGATTTAAACCCCTACTTAACTATGTTATGATACTTGAGAGAAACGCATTAGTGCAGCGCGCTATTCGCATTACTGGATCATTTCCCTTCTCCTGCTGTATTTATAGGGTGCTGACATCATCAGTCTTTCCAAAGAGGAATGTACATCTTTTAGTGTGTTATCCCAGTCTTCAAAAAGGCCATTCCTTTCATAGAGAATTTCATACATACACACCCCTCTGCCACCCCACACACACACAGCGTTTGCAGGATTTAAACCCCTACCTAACTATGTTACGATACTTGAGAGAGATGCATTAGCGCAGCATGCTATTCACATTACTGGGTGATTCCTCTTCTCCTGCTGTATTTATAGGGTGCTGACATCATCAGTCTTTCCAAAGAGGAATGTACATCTTTTACTATCCTTCAGTATGGGGGATAACAATATCTGTGCATTAACAGACGCCTAGTTCAGGGTCACATATGCACACTGGCACTGCCAGGTTATGTTCTATACCATGCTTTGTGACCACAGGACTTGTAACACACAACACAAGTAGGGGGTGTATCCATATACATCACAGATACACACACCTCTGGGTTGGTACCACTGCACTAAGCATGACAGGCCATACATATACAACTACCATTGTGCAAAACTGCCTTTTGGTTTGGTGTGTAGTTCAGACCCCCTCCCCTCCCCATACCCAGGAACCGCACTCGGCTTTCCTGGGAGCAGTGTAGGATATGAAGGTCTTCACACACACCATTATAGTGGTTGCCTTCAGGTACACAAATATTGACTGGGGATACTACTCAGGCCCTCAACAACATCACCCTACAGCCACTACAATTTGTGGATCCATGTGCTATGGCACGACCTGTCACCACACCCACAAGGGGGAATACATATTGGACCTGATCATCACCAACATGGGGACTCTATGTTCCACACCAGAGGTAGAACCCTCATTGTTAAGATCAGACCATAAACAACTTTCCCTGGACATCCATATCCCATCCCCACCCCCAGCCAAGGAAATCACTGTAAAGAATTTCTCAAAAGCAGACTTTGCACTTGTGAAGACTGGGGTGGAATACTTCAAAGGCCCCGTGCTGGAGGATAATACAGCCCAATCTGCAGAATCCTTTACAAACTCATTGTATGGGCACCTACAGGTATGCATTGATCATGCTATCCCAAATAAAACCATGACTCCTCCAAAACAGGAGACCTGTCTGGTTGACCCCGGCCATATATAAGCTGTACAACAGAAGGAGGAAGCTACTACATAACAGAGCAATATCCCACTAAGGGAGGACATCTCTGAACAGTATTGGCAAGACACTTCAATCCCTCATATAATCATCACTTGCACGTTTTGACAGTGAAATTGACCAGACACTACAGATAATCACAAGGCCTTCTTTAGTTATGTCAAGAATATGTGTGGAAACAACCCAGATATGCTCTGAATTGTTGCATAACAGCACAAAATATGCCAAACCTACGGACATAGCCTACACCCTGGCAGACTCTGCACAAACGCACCCCCCTTACCCCCCAAGGGTACAGATGCCCATCCCAAATGAATGTAACCTCCCTGACATCACAGATGCACAGGTGAAAGGTGCCCTCTCCACAGCAAATAACACAGCATATGTATGGGACCAGATGGTGTCCCAGGCTGTGTCCTACACAAGCTCTGAGTAGAACTGAACACTCACATTAAGTCACTGTTCCAACTTAGCCTTACTACAGGATATGTACCCTGAGAATGACATACAGATGCAGTGCTCCACTCCACAAAGGTGGTGCCACAACGGACCACAGGAACTATCACCCCATAAGCCTGACTAGTGTGGTAGAAAAGCTATGGAGCGTATTATCATGGAGGTCATAATCAAAAACATTGTGAGCCTCCAGACAGTGGATCATACACAATTCAGATTTGTTAAGGGCAGATCTTGCCTCTTACACATAATTCATATCTTTGAAATGGTTACTGAAGCCATGGATGAGGGCAAGGTAGTTCACACAGTCTACCTGTATCTTGCCGAAGCCTGCAACACAATACCCCACTCAGGCATCATACATATGCTTACCAGCTTAAATATCAATCCTTATATCACTAGATGTGTTGCTATCTGCCTCAGGGATGGAACCCACATGGTCAGAATTGCAGGTGCCATGTCCAGTTCCAGACCAGTTACAACTGGTGTCTCACTGGGCTCAGTTGTGGGACCTGTCCTGTTCAGTATGTACTTCTCTGAGGTTCAGACTAACACGGGGGGATTATGTTTAACAAACATCACAGATGACTGCTAACCGGGGGCCATAAGCAACACTGCAGCTGACACATGCTTCCTCCATAAGGGTCTCACAGAGATGGATGCTTGTTGCCAGAGCCATGGCCTTGTGCTAAATGCTAAGACATGCATAGTCATCCCCTTTGGGGAAAACAAGGTGCACACAAATCACTGCATAAGTGGTAATCCATTAAGTACAGAAGATGTATTTACAGATTTGGGGACCAACATAGATCGTAACCTCTCCTTTGCTAATCACATTGACAGAGTCATTGCAAAGACCCTTATATAGCCCTCCTTATCACATGGAGGTTTGCATGTAGATCATGGGAGGTCATTGTGGCCCTCTACTAGTCACTCATCAGGCCCATTTTTGACTACAATGCCCCTTTTGGGGTGTACCTTACCCAACACCTGCAGCAACTACAGTGTCCACAACAGTACCTCCCCAAGAGGATCATGGGCTACACACAGATGTCCTATGCAGCTCAACTAAAGGATCTCCAGCTCTACTCAGTTGCTTAACGCCTACTCAGAGGTAATCTATGCCTGACGTACACAGCCATGTCAAACCCAGAAGTAATGGACATGTTCCACCTCATAACATCTAAGACCCTTAGAGCTACACACTCCAGGGACTTAAACCTCAGCACAAAACTAAATAGGACATGCTGCAGGGACAGAGTCATTACCCAGAGGCTCCCCTCACTCTGGAATTGAATCCCAATTAAAGTTAGACATAGCCCCTCGCCAACCCTCTTCCAGCAAAATCCAGCCGCATGGATGGGAAATTGCAAATTCACCCCTGGGATCTCCACTGTGCCCCTGCTTGACAGAGGCACAGCAAACTTACCTTAAAGGGTGCCTTCTGTGACCTATTTTACAGAGGCACAGTAGGCTACTCTACTGGGGAGGCGGATGCCAAATACACTCTGCCTAGGCTTATGAATTCCCTAGGGCAGACAGCCTAGTATCGACCTCTGCACCTATGTTTATGTCGGGGATGCACAATATTTGTTGCTGATACTGTTTGCAGGTCTTTATTGCCGTTGCTTTCCCACTTTCTATGAACAACTTGTGTATCTGCGTAACATGCTTGATCATGACTGGGTTCCAGTATATTAATATATGTGTCTGCTGTCATTTAACTGTGTGCACAGGGCAGATTGCTGGATCATGGGAGGTTCCTGGCTTAACACATACAACTGCCAGATATGTGTGGCTGACTGCTATACTCAGACATGGCCTAAGTGTGTGAGCATGCCCAGTTCAGGCTTTCCATGGTTTGTTGCCTGACATATGTCTCATTTATCCAAGCATGTGAGCATGCCCAGTGTGACCTTTCCATATGTTGTGATCTGAAGGCCACTACATTTGTGGCTGTGTGTGATCATGACCAATATTGACATTTATACTGTGTGTGTTGGAAGTCATATTGTGTTCTTACTGCCAGACTCCTTTGTGTCATAACTCAACAGGGATTGTGCTGTGCCTGCAGGGATTCCATGGGATAGTTTGCAAAGACTTGTCAACATTCTTTCATACTGGCTGAGCGCTGCAATACTGTCATGGTGTACTGGTTCAGTACTTTCCCTATGGTGCACAGTATCATGGGTTTGAGTCCCATCACTGCTTTAAATGTTCATCCTGAGCAGACCAGACTGGTTAAGGGCCAGTTGGGCAACTGTGAGTATGTTGCATTTTGTTCAGCTATGGCCTACTTAAACCAGGCTTGTCCAACATTGCTGTGTATTCAGCAACTTGGATGGACATTGCCAAACATTACTCCACATTGACCACAATTGTACTAGTTGGTGTATGTGATTCTGTTCATAGGTTCATACTAGGCTATCTGTCCTAAGGCATTTATAATCCTAGCCAGAGTGTGTTTGGCTTTCAACACACATTTTAAGTGGAGTTTGCCATGACATTTTTCAAGGTCAGTATACTGTGCCTCTGACTAACAGTGACATAGAAGTGATACCCAGGGTAAACCTACAATCTCCCATCCACTCATCAAGATTCCTCTTTAAGAGAGTCAATGAGGGACTCTGGCTAACCTGGAGTGGGAGTTTACTCAAGAGTGGAGGGAGCTTCTGGGTTATGAATCTGTCACTCCAGCATGTCATATTTATTTCAGTCCTGAGGTTCAGGTCTCTTGAGCGCGTAGCTTGATGGGATTCTGATTTTCTGAGGTGCAGCATGTCTATTGATTCCAGGTTGGACATGGCTTTATACATCAGGCACAGATCACCTCTGGGCAGGTGGTATGCCACTGAGTGGAGCTGCAGTTTCTTTAACCAGGCAGCAAATGGCATCTGTTTGAGCCCTTTGATCCTCCTGGTGAGGTACTTTTGTGGTCTTTCCAGCTGCTGCAGGTGTCTGATAAGGTACATCCGACAAGGGGCATTGTACTCAATTATGGGCCTGATGAGGGATGAGTAAAGAGGCATGATGACCTCCCCTGATCTAGATGTGAATACCTTCATGATTAGGCGGGCTATATGAAATGTTTTTCTAAACACTTTGGCCACGTGGCTGTCAAATGGGAGATTGCTATCAACTTGGGTCCCCAGGTCCCTTATCACTTCTTCCATACTTAATGGGTTACCACCTATGTGGTAATTTGTGGGCACTTAGTTTTTGCCAAAGGGGATGACTATACACTTTTTTTGTGTTTAGCTTGAGGACATGGCTCTGGCACCAGTTGTCTGTTTCTATGAGGCCCGTTTGTAGGATGCTTGTGTCAGCTGGAGGGTCGATTATGGTGCCCAGTTTGCAGTCATCTGCAAACTTGTTCAGCCACAGTCCTTCTGTGTTGGCCTGTACCTCCGAGAAATATATACCAAACAAGGGAGGTCCCAGGACTGAGCCTTGTGGGATGCCACTTGTAGCTGGTTTGGGGTCTGACATGGCTCCAGCATTTCTGACCATGCGGGTTCTGTCCTTGAGCCAGTTTGCAACCCATCTCATGACATAGGTGTTTATATTGAAGCTGGTGAGCTTATCTATAATGACCAAGTGGGGTATTGTATGGAAGGCTTTTGTGAGGTCCAGGTAGGCTGTGTGGACCACCTTCCCCTCATCAATGGCCTTGGTGACTGTTTCAAATGACTCAACCAGGTTTAAGAGGCAGGATCTGCTATTAACAAAGCCAAACTGGGTAGGATCCAGTGTCTTTAGGTCCCCGATATCTTTATTTCTGAGGTCCATGATGATCCTTTCCATAGCTTTGCAGACCAAGCTAGTCAGGCTTCTGGGGCAATAGTTTGCAGTATCCATTGAGGCACCACCTTTGTGGAGAGGGACCACTGTTGCTGTACACTGCTCTTTGGGTACATATCCTGTGGTAAAGCTGAGATTGAACAGTGGTTTTATGTTTGTGTTCAATTCTTCTTGGGGTTCATGTTGGACACAGCCCAGGACACTGTCTGGTCCCATTGATGATGTGTGTTTTGCTTTGGAGAGGCTGGCTGTTACCTGAGCATCTGAGATTTCAGGGGGTCAGCACTCTGCTGGGATAGATATTTGCCCTTTTGGTGGGGAGGGGGGGAGTTTGCACTGAACCTGTCAGCTCGGATGTTGGCAATGTCTGTGGGTTTGGTGTATTGTTTGTCATTTTGGACTAATTCTGAGCATTTCTGGGAATTCCCACCCAGGTTCCTACCATAACTAAAGAAAGCCTTGTGATTATCCTTAGTGTCCTGTACAATTTTTATCTCAAAGATGGCCTTAATCGATTTTATGTGTGGCCATAGTTTTTCAATAATACTGATCAGAGATGCCTTCCCTTTTTGGGATTTTGCTCTATCATATAGTAGCTTCCTCCTTGTATTGTATGTTTTTTTATGGCTGGGGTCCACCAGACAGGATGCCTGCCTTTGGAGGAATTGATCTTGGTTTTATTTGGGATTACATGATCCATGCATTCCTGAAGGTGTTCATAGAATGCGTTTATAAAGGGTTCTGAGGTCTGGGCCATATTTTCCACAGGCACAGGGGCTGTGAAGGATTCCACCTCGGTTATGAGGAGTGTGACATTTGCTTTAGTGAAAATTTTTCACTGTGGTTTTCTGGCCATGGGCTGGGGTCAGGATCATACCTCCCAACTGTACAGATTTTCGCAGAATGTCCAGATTTTTGACTCATATTTTTGGTCTTTTTCTCATAAAATTGTGGTTTTCTGGGAAATCACTGGCTAATCATTGATGGTTGAAGTCAAAAAATAATGGCAGACATTTGAGCCTCAGACTTCATACCATTCAGAAAATTCATGCTAATACAAAACCTGTTATTCTGTCAACTTTCTAAGTTTGTAACAGAAATATTTAAAAAGTGTCCCTATTTTTGGCCATTGCCCCCCCCCCCCATTATTTATGGCTTTGTCCAGATTTCTTGCTCTAAGAGGTTGAGAGGTATGGTCAGGATGTGAATATCCAGTGAGATTACTCTATGGTCTGATCTTACCAGTGAGGGATACACTTCTGGTCTTGGGCATAGAGTCCCCATGTTGGTGATGATCAGGTCCAGTATGTTTTCCCCTCTTGTGGGAGTGGTAGCAAGTTGTTCCATAGCATTTGAGTTTATAAATTCTAGGAACCTTTGGGCTAGGGTGTTGCAGCTAGGGTAATGCTCCCAGTCTATGTTTGGGTAGTTGAAGTCACCCAATATAATGGTGTTTGGGGAGACCTTCATATTTTCATGTGTTCTCCAGTCAGCCAAGTGTGGTTCCTGGGTTTTGGAGAGTGGTCTGTAGCAGGCTATGAACTGGAAGGTGGCTTTACCCACTGTTAGTTGCACATGGATAGTCTCTGATGCTTCATGCTGTGCCATCAACCTGGGGGTGTAGGAATCTTTGACAAATATTGATACTCACTCTCCTTTTGTAATTTGTTCCATGTTTTGTAGCTGTAAAGCATGGTATGAGATGTAACCTGTTAGTGCTAGGGTGCCCTTAGGAGCCTTGAACCAGGTTTCTGTTACTGCACAGATATTAACATTCTCCATGCTGAGAAGAGTTTGGGGTGCATGCATCTTGTAGTTTAGACTTCTGGCATTGAGTAGCATTATTTCTAGTTTCTTAACCCTTGTGATACCTATGGAGGTGGGTTTGTCTTTTGAGCCTTACCTAAAAAAGGCACTATGGGGGTGACAAGATCCTTTGGCAATATCCAAAAGGCCACAGGTGACAGGTGAAAGCCATCCCTAGTGAAGCATCATGTCTTGTCGAGCATGTCATCCCAGGCTGACAGGCATTAGATCCCCTTTCACTGACACCAATACTTAAGCCAATTGTTGTAATTGATCATCTTGTCTTCATATTGTGGCATCATGTTTGGTGAGGGTAGGATGATACTCAAGGTCATCAAGTTTGCATATACTACATAGTGGTAAATGTTGTTTAGCACTACCTTACATTGCTTAACACATGGCAATCATGCCTCAGGTGGTGCTGCAGGGCTGCCTATGTCGGATGCACATACTACACTCCCTGCACATGTTTGAAAGCAGGTTGCGTCAACTTAGGCATCCCTTTCACTATATGTGGGAGTCAGAGAGAGGTATCATTTCCAGGGTTCCTACTGAGCCAGTGTATGTGCTATGCATTGCCTCTTTGCCAAGGCCAAGGCATACTGGGCACGCCTCCTTCTGCCTACTGGGGCAGGTTCAGGTTGTTCCTCCTCCGAGTCACGCTCTGCCTGTGATGGCCTTCGAAATGGTGGGGGGCTGTTTGGTCCAGGCCTATGCTGGTCCTGCTGCAGCTGTTTTCGCAGAATCATATTATGTAGCATAGCACATACCATGACAATTTGGGTACATGTAGTTGGTGAGTATTGCAAGGCTCTACCAGATGTGTCCAGGCACCGAACCGTGACTTAAGCAACGCAAACTCATGCTCAATTACATTTCGTGTTTGTGCATGTGCCTCATTATGGTGTTCCTGTTCAGGTGTGTGTGCATTTCTGATGGGTGTCATCAGCCACGACTCCAGTGCATAGCCTGCATCCCCCACTAAGTGACCATGTGGGATGTCCCCATTGGCAAATGTCTGGTACAGCTGCGTCAGATGCCAGATATGGGAATCATGGTAGCTTCCAAGGCAGCCAGCACACACATTCATTATTATGCCCTGGACATCACACACAACCTGGCAGTTGATGGAGGGGAAGCCCTTGTGGTTCATGTAGGCCCTACCCCGCTCACCAGCTGGTGCTTTGCTGCATATATGCGTGCAGTCTATTGCACCCACTACCTCAGGGTATTCTGCTATTTGCTGGAAGAGGCACATATTGCTGGCCAATACCTCATGGGAATTGGGGAAATATACATGATCACCGACATGTGCTGACATGGCATCAAGGAACTGGTGCAGTAACCTGGATGCTGATGCTTTGATATCCCCATCATATCACCAGTTGGTCTCTGGAAGGTACCTGTTGCTAGTATTCTTAGGCCAACACATACCTTGGTTTCCACTGGGATGGCTTCCCCCTGTTGGTTCTGTGTGTGAGGCGTGGCCTGCACAGCTCAACAATTTGCTGCAGGAGGTCTCTGTCCACTCTATAGCGCTCCACTATCTCCAGCTCATGTAACCCCTGGTAGGTGACCCTGGGCCTGTACACTCTTCCCGTCTCCTCACTGTGGATTGTCCGGTAGCATTTGCATTGTCACCACCCTCAGCATGTTGCATATGTCGCCTTATAACAGCAATGGCAGCCCCTAGCATTTTTTGTCTGAGTGAAGCTTTTTTAGTTTTCACTTCTAGTAGCTTACTCCAGTGTTGCAGTGTCTCTTGAGAGAAACAAACTGCACTGTTGTTTGCAGAGTTTTAAGTGCTGGCCTGGGATAGTGTTCTGCCTGTGTAATTGCCTGATTCTGATTGTTTTCACCTGCTAGGTCTACTAGTATTCCCTGGTAGCTTCCTATTATTTGTTGTGCTTCCTTTTTCCTTTCTGTTTCCTCAGGGGGGAGCGACACGCATACAAGCGCAAACACGCTCACAGCAGCTCACACGCCCACACATGCTTAGATGGACTAAAACTTGCTTATTTGGGTCAAAACGTGCACACACCAGCACAAACGCACTTACAGGTCTTTAAACAGCCTTATACATGCTTACTCCGGCTTAAACGCACGCACACACACTTTCACATGCGCACTCTGTCTTACTTGGGTTTACAGGCGTGCACACGCGTGCATACCCGCTCAGCAAGAAACTTTGGTGTTATCCACAGTATACACCTTCCATTTCTTGGCTTTTCCTGGCCTACCTGTTGACACACCTCTTTCCATGATGTCTAACTGACAGCTGACACATGCCACTCTGCTCCTATGAGCTTCACTACTTTCATACATACCCCCCTTGTGATGTCACCTATCTCCTACTCTGTTACTCCCCATATCCTACTCCTACACTCCACTGACTGTGCTCATTTGCTATGTAAAAGTGCGATTCACTTTCCTAACACTCATTTACATAGGATTGCCTACTAATGCTTGGTTACATGTCTTAGATTGGGCTTCTCTCCTTAGCAACCCCTACTCGGTGGCCATGTTGTCTTCAGCCTGCTATTCCCTTACATTGTAATTTAACAATTTTCATAGATTCCATGATTGTGGCTTTTATTTTCTTATTTTATGATTTTTTTAGCGCACCCCGTTTGCGCGGCGCTGCACTACGCTTAAACATCGGAAATAGCCAAAAAAAAAAAAAGTATTTTTATTTTAATTTTGCATCTGAGAACATTTCCAATGGCCATATATTTGGCCATTGGCATGCTTCCTAAACCATATGCAACCTTCATTTGGAGCTGACAAGGTTCCATTGTGCTATTTGCAGAACGGTACTCAGTTGTCAACTAAGTACATTTCTGCAGCTAACACGGCTCCTACTAGGACAGGTTTGTGCTTCCTGGATCACAAATTTACCTCATTCGCATGCCTTTCGGCTGCAAGTGAGGTAATTTGCATATCCCAGCCCTGTCCATGTAGGAGACGTTTTAGGAGCTCTCTTACACGCCCCTACAAGTTGTTCCTGGATCGCTCATTGGACATGATGGCTGCATGGAGTCTTACTCTACTCGTACACTCCGTGCAAGCCATCGTGAATCAGGCAGGGTGTGTGTGTGTGTGTGCGTGTGTGTGTGTGTGTGTGTGTGTGTGTGTGTGTGTGTGTGTGTGTGTGTGAGTGTGTGTGTGTGTGTGTGTGTGTGTGTGTCTGTGTGTGTGTATTTACAGAACATCCTTTTGAAATATATATCTGTACCATTCCCACTAACATACTACAATTAATACCTGTCCTGCTGCAGAGAACGAAAGTAAACCTCATTTGGATGGTGGCTCATGTAAGCCACACAATGCATATTGATATTTACAATTAGATATATTGCTATGAACTATGTCAAAATAGCAGTGAAAGAAAAAGCATAAAAAGGGCTATGTGACAGCCTTCCACCTTATTTTGAGCTAAAATCTAAAGAAAGAGTGTGTTCTTCTAAATTGTATACCTAATATAGATGGTCTTGACCAATTAAGACTTCTATATTTTATACACCTATGACTCTGTTTCTTTAGTAAACATTGACAAATATTGCTTTGCCACATAAGCTACAAGCAGCACATCTAGGGATGTCTCTAGTTGTATACTTAAACAAAAAAAAATTCTTAAAATTTTAGCAAACAGTACACAAAACAAATTACAAATTAAACAATAACTATGTACATAAGTCCATAATATGAAGAGCATACGTGTGTGTGTGTGTGTGTGTGTGTGTGTGTGTGTGTGTGTGTGTATGTGTGTGTGTATGTGTTTATATATATATATATATATATATATATATATATATATATATATATATATATATATGTGTGTGTGTGTGTGTGTGTGTGTGTGTGTGTGTGTGTGTGTGTGTGTGTGTGTGTATGTGTGTGTGTGTATATAATACTGATTGTTTTAAAATTTTATATATTACACACGCATAAACACACACACACACGTATATATATATATATATATATATATACTTATGTATATATATATATATATATATATATATATATATATATATATATATATATTTATATATATATATAATTTTAAAACAATCAGTATTATTCAAGCAAATCACTTAGTTTAAGCCAAGATTTATAAAACTGTGTAATATTTTTTGTTCTTATCTTTATAGTATGTCATTCATTGACTCTGTCATTGTCCATGTAGGTGTGAATGACCTGAGCCGTACCTCCCTGGACTACATGAAAAACAGACATGGAGGAGCTCTCTGATCACATAGCCCAGGCCGCTATGACCCTGACCCTGAGTAGCATCCTGCCCTCACCAAGAATGATACCACAGTATAGAGAAAAAATTATCGGTTTCAACAACTGGCTAAGCTTCTGGTGTCATTCAAAGGGGATCCAGTGTCTGTCAGCCTGGGATGACATGCTCAACAAGCCATGCTGCTTCGCTAGAGACGGCTTGCACCAGTCACCCTTAGGCTTTCAAATACTGGCCTATGCTCTTGCCACCCCCACACTGCCTTTTTTAGGCAAGGCTCAAAAGACAAACCCACTGCCATAAATAGCACAAGTAACAAAAAACTGAGGGTAATGCTATTCAATGCCAGAAGTCTAAACCTCAAAATGCACGCACTCGAGGCACTCCTCAGTATGGAGAAAATTGATATATGTGCAGTAACAGAAACCTGGTTTAAGGCTTCAGAGAGCACCCCAGCACTAGCAGGCTACAACTCATACCATACATTTCGGCCACAAAACCTTGACTGAAATACAAAAGGTGGGGGAGTATCCATATTCATCAAGGATACCCACACCTCCGGGTTATTGGTACAGCAGGATGCTTCAGAGATCATCCATATGCAACTAACAACAGGCAAAACTGCTATTCAAATTATAGCTTGCTACAGATCACCGACCATGTCCCAGGACCCCCACTCTACATTCCTGGAAACACTAGGAAACATAAAGGTCCTACCAAACACCCTGATATTGGCTGATTTCAATTACCCAAACATTAACTGGGAGAACTCCTCAAGTACAATCTCCATTGCTCAACATTTCCTAGAATTTATAAACTCAAAAGCCCTGGATCAACTGGTCAACACCCCCACCAGAGGTGACAACATATTGGACCTGGTCATCACCAACATGGGCGACTGGTGTTCCACACCGGAGGTCAACCCCTTGCTAATTAGATCTGACAATAAACTAATCACTCTGGATATTCACATTCCGCCACCACTTCCAGTCAAAGAATCCACCATGAAAAACTTCAAAAGCAAACTTCAAATTACTTAAGACAGAGGTGGGACATTTCAAAGCCCCCATGCTAAAGGATAATGCTGCCCAAGCTACAAAATCCTTTACTAATGCACTTTACGGGCACCTACAAGAATGCATGTATCATGCTATCCCAAACAAAACCAAGACTCACTTCTCCAAGAAAAGGAAACCAGTCTAGTGGACCCCTGCCATAAACAAGCTATACAATAGAAGGAGGAAACTAGTACAGAAAAGAGTAAAATTCCAAGAAGGGAAGACATCCCTGATCAGTATCAGCAAGAAACTATGTTCCCTCATACAATCATCCAAGGCTAGCTCCGAAAGAAAAATTGCCATGGACTCCAAAGATAACAACAAGACATTCTTTAGCTATGTCAAGAATCTAAGTGGCAATTCTCAGATCTGCTCAGAGTTAGTGCAGAATGGCACAAAATACACTAAACTGACCGATATAGCCAACATCCTGGCAGACAGGTTCAGTGCAGATTTCACCCCCCTCTCACTCCCAAAAGGGCCTATAACTATACCAGAAGAATGTAGTGCCCCTGAAATCACAGACACTCCAGTTAAAACTGCCCTCTCCAAAGCCAAAAACACAGCATCAATGGGACCGGACGGTGTCCCAGGCTGTGGCCTGTGCTAGCTCAAAGACTAACTAACCCCTCACCTAAACACACTGTTTAAACTCAGCCTCTCCACAGGCTACATGCCCACAGAGTGGTGCACAGCAATGGTTATTCCGCTCCACAAAGGTGGAGCCACAACAGACCCCGGGAACTATCACCCTATAAGCCTGACTAGCTTGGTCTTCAAAGCTGTGGAGCACATCATCATGAATCTCATTAACAGAGACATAGGAAACCTCCAAACACTGGACCCTACCCAGTTTGGCTTTGTTAAGGGCAGATCATGCCTCCTAAACCTGGTGGACTTCTTTGAGCAGTTGCCAAGGCTATAGACGGAAGGCTATAGATGAGGGAAAGGTGGTACACAAAGCCTACCAAGACCTCGCAAAGGACTTCAACACCATTCCCCACTCAGGTATTATAGACAAGCTCACCAGCCTGAACATAAACCCTTACGTCACCAGATGGGTTGCCAACTGGCTCATGTACAGAACCCACATGGTAAGAGTTGCAGGAACTAGGTCTGACTCTAAACTGGTTACAAGTGGCGTTCCCCAGGGCTCAGTCCTAGGACCCCTCCTGTTTGGCATATACTTCTCAGAGGTACAGGCAAGCACAGGAGGACTATGGCTGACCAAGTTTGCAGACGACTGCAAACTAGGGGCTATAATTGACTCTCCAGCTGACACAGACATCCTCCAAAAGGGTCTCACTGAGACAAATACCTGGTGTCAAAACCATGGCCTCAAGCTAAATGCCAAAAAGTGCATAGTCATCCCCTTTGGAAAAAACAAAGTACCCACAAACTACCACATAGGTGGTAGTCCCCTAAATACGGAAGACGTAATAAGGGATCTGGGGACCCAAGTAGATAGTAACTTCTCCTTTAATAATCACATTGCCAAGTGGATAGGAAATCCATCTATGTGGCCCACCTAATCACAAAAGGGTTTGCATCCAGATCAAAAGATGTCATTGGGCCCCTCTACACATCACTCAACAGACCCATCATAGAGTACAATGTCCAATTTGGGATGTACCTTACAAGACACCTACAACAACTGGAAAGACCACAGAAGTACCTCACCAAGAAGATCACTGGCCTCAAGCAGATGCCCTATGCAGCTTGACTGAAGAAACTCCAGCTGTACTCGGTTGCATACCGCCTACTCAGATGTGATCTCTGCCTGACGTACAAGGCCATGTCCAACCCAGAATTGTTGGACATGCTCCACTTAAAGAAAACCATATCCCCTTAAGCCACATGCTCCAGGGAACTAAACCTCAGCACAACAATAAATAGGACGTGCTGGAGGGATAGATTCCTGTCCCAGAGACTTCCCATGCTCTGGAATAAGATTCCAGTCTACATTAGGCAGAGATCTTTGCTATCCCTCTTCAAGAGAAACCTTGACGAGTGGATGGGAAATAGAAAGTTTACCCAAGGAATCACTTCACTCGCTCTGCTGGGCAGAGGTACAGGTAACTAATCTAAGGGGCAGTAAAAGCCAACACATTCTTGCTAGGCTTATAAATGCCTTCAGGCAGATAGCCTAGTACCTACCTATAAACCTATGAACATACAATTTTTATTAAGTTAGTAAATTCGGTACATGAGGGAGTAGTTTTATTTTTCAAGTTCTTAGTTATTATTCTCCTAGCTATTGCTATTGTAGACCAAAGAAGAGACACTTGTGTCTCCAGAAAAATATCAGGAATCAGAGCCTTAAATAAGACCAATAATTTAGAAAATTACACCTATCAGACCATAATGCTTGAATAAAATTATTGATTTATTTCGAAAAGGGAGAAATTACTTTACATTCATACACCATATGCTTCCAATCCACTACTATGGCCAAGTCACACCTCCAGCAATTAATCTTAATTGTTTTGTACATTAGTGTAAGTTTGTTTGGTGTAATAAAAGCTCTATGTAAACATTTCCAAGTTAAAATGTTCCAGTATAATGAAGATACATGCCACGATTCAGCAAGCTCTGCACAGTGTTCAGGAATAGTGCAATACCAGGAACAAGATCCCGGGATGTGCACGAGTGTTCCTGCACTATTCCTGCATGGACACAACTCCTGTATGCTAATTACCCCATTTGCAGGTAAAAACCATGCAAATGAGGTGAATTAGTGATCCAGGAAACTGGTAGCATTTCGTGCAGGATTAGTGTAACCTGCAGAAATTTACTCGGTTAGTAACCGAGTACATTTCTGAAAATTACAAAACGGAGCCATGACAGCTCCAAATAAAGGGTGTATATAATGTGGAAAACAGTTTAAAAATAACAAAAAAAAACTTTTTTTTTGGCTGATTTCGGCCTTTTAAGTGTAGGGCAGCTGCGTGCAAATGGGATCTGCCCGAAAATAAAACTAAAACCTTGAAAAAAGCTTTTTATGCAAAATCACAGTTTTGCCGTTATAGTCAAAGGCAGGCAGAAGACAACAAGGCCACTGAATAGTGGTTTCTAAGGGGGAAGGCTCAGTGTCAGACTTGTAACTAGACATTAGCAGTCAATACTATGCAAATGAGGGTAATGATACTGAATCTCAGATTCCCCCCTATGGCTAGCCTGCACCCAACCGTGTAGGTGCAGGAAAACCATGCTGCAAGCCTAAGAGTTAGCTGACATCATAGAGGGGTGTGTTAGGCATACTGTAAGCTTATTGGAGCTCTGTGGCTCAGGTTTGCCCTTAGCTTAGCAGAGCTAAGGAAGGGTGTGTGTCTGAAGCTGCCTAGCAGACTTTACATTGCCTAAACGGGTGTACGCGCTGCACACCGAGTTTTAAACAAAAAAAAAAAAAATTAAACAAGGAAATAGCAGCTCCGTTCACATCTGAGCACTGGGTTTGTGCAGCTTGCCTCGAGGCTTAAACAGGAAGGCAATAGGAAGGGAAAACAGCAGTAGGAAGGTAATCAAGGAGAACTAGCATAGCTGGCAGGTGAAATGTATCAGAATCAGCCAATTACACAGGCAGAAGCCCAGCCCAGCACACTACTGGAAACTATGCAAACACCTTTCCCTCTGTTTTTTCCCACAAACTCTATACCACCAGTGTACACAAATGGGGAAATATTACCTAACAAAAGCAACAAAATGATAGTGGCTGCTTTCACTCTCATAAATCAACATGTGGATGAGGCTGAAGGTGGTGAGGATAAGAATGCTATTGACCAACCCACAGTGAGGAGAAGGAGAAGAGTATACAAACCCAGGGTAACCTACCAGGGGCTATATAAGCTAGAGATAGTGGAGCGCTATAGGGTGGATAGGGACCTCCTACAGTAAATTGTTGAGCTGCGCTGGCCACGCTTCACACACAGAACCAACAGAGGGGAACCCATCCCAGTGGATACCAAGGTATGCGTAGGCTTAAGAATACAAGCCACAGGTATCTTCCAAAGGCCAACTGGGGGTATCATGGGAATCTCACAGGCATCAGCATCCAGGGTACTCCAACAGTTCCTGGATACCATGTCAGCACATGCCAGTGAGCACAGATATTTCCTCAACACCCATGAGGAGTTGACCAGCAATATGCATCTCTTCCACTAAATAGCAGAATACCCTGAGGTAGTTGGTGCTATAGACTGCATGCACATACACATCAAAGCACCACTATGGGAGCAGGGTAGATTCTACATAAACCACAAAGGCTTCCCTTCCATTAACTGCCAGGTCATGTGCGATGCCTAGGGCATTATAATGAATCTGTGTGCTGGCAGCCCTGGAAGCTATCACGACTCCCACATCTGGCATATGATGCAGCTGTACCAGATATTTGCCAATGGGAACATCCCATATGGCCACCTAGTGGGAGATGCTGGTTACACACTGGAGCCATGGCTGATGACACCCATCAGAAATGCACTCACACTCGAATAAGAACTCCATAATGAGGCACACGCACACACAAGAATCATAATAGAGCATGTGTTTGGGATGCTCAAGTCACAATTCCAGTGCCTGGACACATCTGGTGGAGCCTTGCAATACTCACCAGCTACATTTACCCAAATTGTCACTGTATGTGCCAAGCTACACAATATGATTCTGTGGAAACAGCTGCAGCAGGAACAGCATGGGTTAGGGCCACACAGCCCCCCACCATTGCCATGGTCAGCACAAGCACAGAGTGATTCAGAGAAGGAACAACCTGAGCCTGCCCTAGTAGGCAGAAGGAGGCATACCCAGTGTGGTCCAGGCCTTGGAAAGAGGCAACGCATAGCACATACACTGACACAGTAGGAATCCAGGGAATGACACCTCAATCTGACTTGCACATACAGTAAAAGGGATGCCAAACATGACACTACCTATGCTTAACCATGTATAGGGAGTGTACTATGTGCATCTGACATGGCCATCCCTCCAGCACCGTCCTCAATACTGGCACAGTCACAAGGTAAGTTACACTCACTATCAATTGTTGAATGTAGTAGTATGTTCTGCTACCTGTATCTATGGTATGGTTGTTATATCTTTAAATTTTGATAGGAATGATATTTACATGCAAGATTGGATAATTGATGTAAATGACGGGCTTTTCAGGTATATAATGGGGAGAATTGTTATTATCAATGTTCTGAGGAAGTCTAGTTATCTAGATGAAAGCGCTCAACCTCATCATTGCATCTTCGTTTGGTTGTGAGAATAAAGGAAACTAACTGTTTTGGAATCCAGCTGTCCTGTTATTTGGTGCTTTGTGCATATCACTAGAACTATGGTTGTGAGCATGGTAGGGAATAGGGTGGCTGAATGGGATGGCAACAGATAGTAGCCACCTGTATTGGCAGCATGAAATCCTTAACAAATACTGTTGTCAACATAGTAGGCAGTACTAGACAAGGTGACAAAACCCACTGAAGGACATGTGGTAGGCCAAATGTGTGTCCATAGGACACACACATGCATGTCAGTGAGGCTTACATACCCAACAACAATCTCAGCCAGCAGGACAAGTAAAGACAAACGCAATGAAAGGCTGTGACAAGGCCTCTGCTTGATGGCTATGGAGAACAGACCCCCTCCAGACCTACACAGACAGACTACAACAGGTCAGGCAGTGGGATGTTAGTCCTGAAGGATAAGAAGTCTGAAACTGAAATTTAGGTCAATAAAACCTAAGAACTGTAGTACACTGATATGCCTCTAGTCTGCATGATAGGTCAGAATACAAAATGAAATTAAGTACCTGAAATACCAGTACAGTCATAGCAGATGTTTACAGTTGTCAGGTGTGCCCCCCCCCCACAATCCTATGTAGAAATGTAGTAACATGTATGTGTATGTATAATAACAGTGGAGCACAGATTACTTGAGCTAGCCAAAGTAGCAGGATAGATTGTAGCACATGCACAATATGCAGGGCTCTCTGTGTTAGGTTGTTATGTTTGCATTTTGTGTGAAAGTGGTCAGCATGTAGGAATGGAGGGTATTGTCGCGGTGGCCAATGGCCAGTACTGTTGAGGACAGGGCCAAGTTCTCACAAATGCAGTGCCAAACACAATGCATCCCAGCAAGACACAATCCAGCAGTAATCCATACTAATTGATCTTATATAATATCTGTCACCATCTGAAAGATGGACATGTCATGAATGTGGGCCCAGACATACAGACAATGCACAGGTGGAAGTACCCCAGACAGAGAGTGTATAAAATGTTACTGTCAAATGGACACACCTTTGGAATTGTACATACAGGTTAGCAGCACATTAGTTGGCTGTGTAGTATGGAATACTGATGTTGTCTGGCCAAACACTGGCAGACCACAAAAGGCACAGGTATGAAGTACTGAGAAACTGCTGATGATCCTGCACAAGCCAGCATAAGTTGAATGCCCCATGTATATCTGTGAGTCAGCTGCATGTAGCTTCCATAGCACACATGCATCCAGCCCACCCCACCATCAGCCACAGGTAACTCACAGGTCTTACCCTTGCTGTTGGGAATGAGCACAATATGAACCCCACCTTTGCTTGGTAACAGCCACAGAATGCAGCATGCTGAAGAGGTGTCCCATGCAGGTGTGTCCCTAGCTGTAAGCAGCACCCTGCCAGCATCCACACCAATGGATCAATAAGGACAGAAACTATTGACACCTTGCACACCTACCCTGTCACCCCAGGGGAATATAGTGGCTTGCAGCCTGAGACTGTAGGAGTGACACAATGCACCGGCCTGCTATAGATGGCCTGCATTGCTACCAAATGCCCTACAGTCTTCTGTCAAAGGCCTGTGCCTTACCCGTACTGCCAATGTATGTTATCTCATGGACTCCCAAATAACAACATAACACAGTCTGCATAACACAAATGTAAGGCCATGTCGACAAATCCCAGTAGCATGTCCACCATGTCCTACTGCATGAAATGTGGACCAACCCCTAAACACTGCTGGGATGAAGTGATAACTATAGGGATACTTATCAGATAACATTTGCATAATGTTCAGAAGAGGGTGGAATAAAAGGGGGGGGGGTAGAAGCATGGATGCCATAGAGTGTGTGAAGTCTGAAACTCACATGTGTGCACATACTATCCCTGCCTGCAAGCACAGGAATGGGTGGCTACAAACCTGCTCATAAACCACAATGTGAAGGGGTAATGACCAGAAATATGAGCCCTGATTCTGAGTAACCTGCATGAATCTGTACAGCTGTGAGGTATGGCCACAGGAGGATATGGCCATACTGTCACGTCAATGGATGTACAAGCATGGGATCCTCAGCCATCACAGTATCAAGGTGCTGAACCAGTAACACAGACCCATCAGCAAGTGTTGCAGCTCTCCCTCCATAATGGCATGATTGTGCAAGAATATGTAGACTGCATACCTCAATACTGGACACAGCTTCATTCATCTTGTGTTCTACAGGAAATTACTGCAAGCAAATATGTATACCTGTCAGTAGCTGATGACATAAAAAAATCACAGTTAAAAACAGTACATATGTCTGAATATCTCTGCTAACACCAAAACCATGTAGCAGAAGCAGTACAGACACAATTAGTTACAGTATCCCACTATCTTTGCCCATTGTGACCCCATATTGTCAACTGATCTACAGATATCCTGCAGAAACAGGTTGCTAGCTGTAGGTGTAGAACACAAAAGCCTGCACTGAGGTACAACCTACCTGGAATAGATTCACACATTCAATACAGAAGGTCATACTTTATTTATATTTTTTTATTTATTTTACTTTTGTTAACCGGGAAAGTCCGACTGGACACAGGTCCTTTTTCAGCGAGGCCCGGGCATGCTCCCACACTTAGAGAAACAAAGCCCATGTCTCACAACAAAATACTGTAAGGTCATACTGGACATTCTCCCACACTTACAGAAATGAAGCCCATGTCTGGCAACAACAGTGGACTATACATATCTGTCAGTCGCAAATGTTTGTGCACACACTCCACGTTGCACACCAGTCATGCTTTGCACGCACATCAGATAGGAATACACACATATAACCAAGGACAGCACACTATAATAGGCCAAACTTACTCATACATAGATGTTGGAAGAGAGTGACAGACAGTGAAAAGAGCTTCCCATCATGAGGCCTGTCCCACCCGGAATACATCCAATTGGCCAATACCACATGATATGCAAATGTCTATCACTGTAGACATTTGCTGCTGGTATCCCTCAGCACTATAGTGTCTGTGGTGCTTGTGATAACTGTGTAAAACATGACTGTACAAGTCATTATTCATTTAGCAGTTGTACACATGTTCCTGTTAAATGTAAACCTGTGTGTGACTCAGTGTTGTGGTTGTGCTTCCAGATGAATGGTTTATGGCCCATTCACATACACTGCACTCCCCATTGCCCTACTTAGGCAAGCCTACTGTCATTCACCTTGAAATACACCTTTGGGGAAAAAGGAGCCCTATTAGCTCCATGGCACATGCTATAACTGTGTAATACTAGTATGATGTATTAGTTAGGTAGGAATTCTAATCCTAGACATAGCAACTGTGAAAGTCTGTTTATGTCTGTAAGGATCAATGCTTTTGAGGCCATTCACAGTCACTACACTTTCCATTGCCCTACTATGGCAAGCCTGCTGATGTCATTCATCTTGAAATACACCTTTGCAGAAGGACTAGCCCTATAAGCTCTGTGATGCATGCTATAGCTGCTTAATGCTATAGTGTGATGTACTAGTTAGGCAGGAGCTCTAATCCCAGACATGATAACCATGAGACTCTGTGTGTGTTTGTGTAGGGATCAATGCTTTTAAGGCCATTGAGAGTCACTACACTTTCTATTGCCCTACTTTGGCAGGCCTGCTGATGTCATTCACCTTGAAATCCACCTTTGGGGAAGGAGTAGCCCTGTAAGCTCCATGGCACATGCTTTAACTGCATAATGCTGCAGTGTGATGTACTTAGGCAGGAGTTCTAATCCCAGACATGGCAACTGTGTGTGTGTGTGTGTGTGTGTGTGTGTGTGTGTGTGTGTGTGTGTGTGTGTGTGTGTGTGTGTGTGTGTGTGTTAGCTTGTCTGTGTAGGGATCAATGCTTTTGAGGCCATTCACAGTCACTACACTTTCTATTGCCCTACTTTGGCAAGCCTGCTGATGTCATTCACCTTGAAATACACCTTTGGGGAAAAGCTAGCCCGATAAGCTCTTTGGCTCATATGATAAATGCAATACATTGTAGTAGCAATACATAGCTAGGAAGGGGTTTGAATCTCAGCAGTGTTAAGTGTGTGTGTTTGTCATCAGTATCCTATGTGGAGGTAGCTGTGATTGTGTAATAACAGGACTCATTGTGGGGTGGATTTTGTATATTTCTTATATTGACAACCTATTATATGTCACAATGTCCACCTTACAAGGACAACAGATGTCAAACAGCAGAGAGGCTAATATAGACAATCCATACCACTACATGTGACATTATGGATTGGGCAACAATATTGCCAACCCTTGTATTACCCAGAGAACATTCTCCACCCATGTCTCATACACAAACACACTTGGCTAGGCAACGATCACTATGTTGGTAGTTCCCTGCATATTGCACACAGATAGTAATCACTGTATGATTGCAGTGGACTACAGAGGACATGGCACCCAGTTCCATCTCTACAATAGGCAAATAATTGTTTACAGTGGTCCTTTGCTATGTTCCCCACTAGACACCTGCAACAACTGTAGAGTCAGCAAATGTAATCCACAAAGGAAATACAATGCCTTACACACATACACTGTAAGGACAGATGCCACTAACACCAGTGAATACCTTTATCATGTTGTCAATGTAGGTGCAGGAACAACCTCAGTTCTGTAGCCAGTTCTCACCACATGAGGTCAGGAATGCCACATCAGATGATAACAGTCTGTCCACACAACATACGCCAGACACACCAGGTACACTTCCACATGTCACAGAACATGCTTGTGAGACATGTGCACATCCCAGACACTGTCCATGTTATAGAATATATAACACATATATGGCAAGCATTGCACAGCACTGGCCACCCACAATAGTAACCCAGATGAGTGGATGGTGAATGCAATGCCCACCTGTGTGGGTCAATCCAGGGATTACACTCCTGAGCCACACTGCAGACCATTGTCATGTGGCCTGATGCCAAGGTATACCCTTTGCCTAGCCTTGTACAGCCTTCTGGCACAGTCAACCACTACACACCTATGAAGCAATGAAACCATGCATGTCAGTACTGGCAAATCTGTGTCTGTGTTTGTGTGGAGATTAATGAGATGGAAGCCATTCATACTCAACACGCCTCCCATTGCCCTACTGAAGCATGCCTTCTGATGTCAGTCAGCTTGACATACCCTTTACCCTTATAGCAGCCTGATAGACTCTGTGGTGCATGTGATTCCTGTGTAATACTGTAGGGTAGCAAATTAGTTAGGAATTCTAATCCTGACCCTGCCAACTCTGATAATGTGTATGAGTCCCTGAGAGAGTGTGGTTGTGTCTTCCTTGACACCTGCTGTTGTCGACAGGCACATGTACTACACTTATATTATCCCTTCTTTATCACTGTTGCTGATGTCACTCACCTTCAAAGAAACCTTTGGACAGCTTTTTATATATAAGCTCTGTGGTGCATGCAATAACTGCATAAAAATATAATGGCAAAACATAGTCAGGCATTGGTTTGAAACCTTGTACTGGTAAGTGTGTGACACAGACATGTTTAGCACTTAGTCTCTTACCCCCTTCCTTTCTTACTTTGTTTCTGTCTGTCTCCCTCACTCCCTCTCTGGTGGATGTGGAAAAGTACACCTGCTTTGCTTAGACAGCAGCTTGTGTTTTGTAAGTGATGCTCATGATCAGCTGATCAGCTGATGGCCTATGCATGAATTGCAGTCCCCCACTAGCTGATTGCATGTGGAACAGCTATGGTAAAATTCCCATAGCCAATTGAATGGAAACACACTCCTATAACTAGGAACATCATGTGGGTGTTGACCCTTTTCATTCACTGTAAGCAGGACTTCATGTCAGTGTTTGGCAAACAGCATCACAAAGGGTAGTGGGATATACCTCTTACAACATACACTGTGGAGACAGGCCAACAAACAGGAGGGGGATGTTCCAGACATGAGGACAGAATGTAAGTCTTGCTTTTCTACATTTGAAGTAATGTTGGTTTAACAGGGTTTGTGTGGATACGGCTGGTCTACATGATTTAATACCTGTCATGACAGTATTATGTGGTTGAGGAAATCTCACCTGTAGGGTTATTTGCAGACTGGCCAGTGTTTGGAGTCTTACATGTGTTGTGTTACTCACAGATGACCTATCTTTAGAAATGCAGTAGCATAGGCTGAGGATTTCAGTCAGTACATGGTGACAGCCATGTGAGTTACTGACTTCATATCCCTCAGAAGACATATGTCAAAAAAAGTGTTACACCAGTAAATATATGAGTTTATCACAGCAACATGTCAATATTGCCCTGTGTTTGTGCCTCCAGCCACAACTCTGTTAACCGTTGTCATGCAGTAAGAGGTGCATATGTTCAGTACACCATTATTTACTGACATCATACCTGATAACAAGCCAATGAGATATTAGACTGCTAGAAATGTTATGTATTGTAGGGCTTATATTTGAGGACAAAATCTGGACATCCTGTTGTAGTGTGTACAGTAGTGAGGTCTGTGTACTCATGGTGATTGTCGACAGAGTGTGTATTGTGAATATGTATCTTAGCCTGTGTACAGACTGTGGTAAATGTCATTGATCTTGGTCCTGTTCTATCTGATGTTGCATGCTGCTCCAGTGTATGGTACCCTATCGGCATACATGTTTGTAGGGGCAAACCCACACATGTCCCATACCACAGTTAGGCATCTGAATGCACTGTGTATTGGCCCAGTATATGTAGGGTTAGTGTGTGAGTGGCACATTTTAGGATTGTCTTGATCACACAGTCCATACACTAATATTATTCACACTGACCATATGTGGCTGTGTTCAGACTGGTTGTGGGTATGCGCTTTCACACAGGTGTTTGTTACTCCATGCTGTTACATGCCTGTAGAGCCTGATATATTTGCAGGTACAATGTGTATTCCCCCATAAGAAATGTAGGCCTGTATTGTGGCAGTCTGCCTGTAGTTTGCACAGTGCTTTGTGACATGCCTAGCAGCTCAGTGTACTTACCCAGTGTGATGTTATGTCCAGACATTTGTCAGCTGTACTGCTGTCGGGCCACCAAAACTGTTGTGTATTTCTTCCAAAGCAGTGGGATGCTGTACAGATGCTTGTCACTAACTAGTGGGTAGTATCAGGGCTTGTGACCTCTGCTCCTCCAGTTATTATATGTCAGGACAGACAGGAGTGTGTGAATGCCTAAACTGTGTGAGCATATCTATTCCAGTGTGTATGTGATATCCGCATTTACATGGCTGTAAACATCCACTTTGTCAGTCTTGGTCCACACATCTTGCAATAAGGGGTTCTGTGAATACGTCTAGACTGACCAGAGTGTGACACTGTCCACATTTATTGGTCATATCTCTGCTGTATTTCACAGGACCCCTACTATGATATCTGTGGTACTGCACTATGATGATATTATTTTCTTAAGATAACCCCTGTTACAGGAGCAACAGTCTACATTTATACCTGCAATACTAACATGACTTCCTCTTGCACTAAGAAGTTGCGACTATTGGTGCTGAGGTATGACTCCACTATATGTTCTGGACGTATGTTAAACATATATATATATATGCACATAAATGCAAACACACACACACACACACACACACACACATATATATATATATATATATATATATATATATATATATATATATATCTCGGTTCCCTTCAGAAGTTCGAAATACTGAAATCTCAAATTTCAGTATCTTGAGCCCAAGAAACCAAATCCACAGAACAGCAAAATTTTAAAAGCATGAAATTCAAAACCTTGAATACCAGAGGTTTTGAATTTCGCGCTTCTAAACTTCCACTGTGGTCATGTATTCAGGTAAGTGTGTTTGTGTGTGTGTGTGTGTGTGTGTGTGTGTGTGTGTGTGTGTGTGTGTGTGTGTGTGTATGTGTTTAGGGATTTGGGTAGGGGCTGTGGTGTGTGTCTGTGTGTTTTGTTGCTGTGATGTGTGTGTGTGAAGAGAATCTAGCTTGTGTGGTGGTGTTTTGTGTTTGTTTGTATGTAGTGCGATTTAAGTAGGGGGGTGTGGTGGGTGCAGCCCCCCACATGGGGGGTGCAGGGGGGATTGCCTACCTGCTTTCATGTAGTAGAGAGATTGTGTGTGTTTGTGTGGAGGATGGTGTGTCTGTGTGTAGTAAAACTGCGAGGTTTTGAATTTTGCGGTTTTACGTTTTCATTGTTATGTGGATTCGGCTTCTTGGGCTATATACATATATATATATATATATATATATATATATATATATATATATATATATATATATATATATATATATATATATATATATATATATATATATATATATATATATATATATATATATATGTACACACACACACACACACACACACACACACACACACACATATATATATATATATATATATATATATATATAAACATCTATATATGACCATATATATAACGCAGTATGCAAATGTATATAACTATATATATATGAATATATATGTATATGTACATGTACACGTATATCTACATATGTACATATATATATATATATATATATATATATATATATATATATTCATATCCTTGTTATGTGTAAACATGACTGTTGTATATACCTTCTCAGATGTATCACACCATTTTTATCTATGTGTATATTTAGATATAACAACATACGTGATTCAACAGTAATATCACTAACAAGTACTACACAATTTAGAAGTCATAACAGTTGTTCAATACTATTCAATATGTGTACTGACAGATATATTGGAAAAAACAGCAACTGTTTTCACAGCTGTGATGGCTTAGTGGTTAATTCTTTTGACTATAGTGTACAGGGTCCTGGGTTCAAGTCCTGCAAGGTCTGTTTATTTTGTTGCTGGGCAGAACAATGGCTGTTGGATACAGAGTGGTTAAGGCAGTTTTGAGCAGCTTTAAGTGAATTTGCGTGGGTTTTTGCGACTGTAAGCACTGCTAAGGTATGGTTAAGCGTACAGGTGCTTACACCGTGTAGGCTTCACTTACCAGTGGGCAAATGTGCCTAGCATTTAATTGCAGCAATGCTGAAATCTGCTAAGCATGGCTCAGCCCTGGTAACAAGTGCTCACATTCCAGTCTGATAAAATAGCAGGGTAATGACATCTTTAATAAGTGTATTCAATTCCATGTACATAACATGTATCTATGTACTGTCATTACAGAAGCAAGGGGTATGAGTCTACTGTGTGGGACACCTGAGTATATGAATGTGTTATATACATGGGTAGTATCCCAGGTTATATGCAATCACACTGGCATGTAGTGTTTCATTATGTTACTACTGTTGTCAGTGCTTTATCAAGTGAGAGTAGATTGCAGATTGTTGTACTGTAACCAAACACCCCTGCATGCAAATATGGACTCAATGTCATGTTCTTGGTGTGTGAGCTGTGTCTCATTAAATATTCCCTACTGGATATTGATCTGACATGTGGATATTAACTGTAGACTACTGTGTGTATAGAACATGTTATTGAGGGCTGCTGTCATGTTGTAATGGCATACCTTTCAGTGCCAGACATCTATCTGTCAACACATTCATCCTAATGCATAGCCAGTTGGCTAGCTGATGTCTGTCTGTCCTCTGTACAGATGTGCAGATGTCAGGTATCCATCTTGGCTCCTTACAGGCAACCTGTGCTTGTCTGAAACTGGCATGCCTGCCCAGCTGTGTTATGAATGCCACAGCTAGGAATCCACACCCTGTATGCACCACATGCCATGGATTCCTCAACTACACTACCACAGTCAACAGAACATGCTTGGGCACAGGTCTCCAAGACAGACACTGACCATATAATGTAATACATGTTGCATACATATCAACTGGAGAACCTCACTGGCCCTCTGCAGGAGGCTACCAGATGACTGGATGTTTCATGTAACACTCACCCTGAGGATCACCCCTGTAGTATCTGTTGATAGATGGCCTGCTGGCACATAGCAGGTGGCATGATACCACCATACACACATCCCCTACACTTCCCATGTCTCCATGGACAATAGCCTGGTACACACCTATGAACACCTGCACCAATGGACCCCAGCACTGATAAATGTGCACATGTGCATTACCAAGAATAACAGATCCTGTGTGTTTGTAGACCTGTAGTTGATAATATCCTGAGGCCCTTCACACCCACCACAGCCCACCAATTGACATAGTTAGATGTGGCTGCTGCTGTACTGGACATTACGTGTACCTTGTTACATTCAAATACTGGAGAAGCAAAAAGCAAACCAAAAAGAAAACAAAAATGCAGAAAGGTAGCAGTCTGGCGATACAAATCCACGAAATGTGAAGAGGTTTGAACGCAAAATTAATTTAATAAAGTAGCGTTTTCGCTGCTTGAAAATCGCAGCTTCTTCAGAAAAACTTAAAAACAAGCAGTGAAACTTTTTTTAAAAAGGTTTAGAGGAAGTGTTAAAATTACATCACTTCCTGTTGAGAACCTCATGACAACACGCTCATACTAAGAAGTTACTAAAAGTGCTCCAAAACATTAAACGGGTGCAAAGTTAGTTTAATAAAATACAATCTGCAGCTTCTTCACAAAAAACTCCATTGAAATAAAAAACCAAAACTTTTTTTAAAAGTTTAGAGGAAGTGTGGGAAGTACATCACTTCCTGTTGGAATCCTAATGGCAACATGCTCATACAAAAACATTGCTAGATGAGCTCCAAGGATTAAAATGTGTAAGAAATGACTAAATATTATAAAACATGAACCAATACTAAATAAAATGGCAAGTTTGAAGCAAGAGGTAAAAAGAGATAAAAAGTGAAAAAGATGAAAAAAGATGTAAAAAGATATAAAAAGATGAAAAAATAAAAAAATTGAAAAAATGAAAGAAAAAAAAAATAAATAAATAAAAAAAAGGGGATGGAAGTACAGGGGAGGAAGGGAGGGAGGGGGGGTATGAGGGGTAGAGAGGAGGGAGGGAGAGGGGGGGAAGAGGGGGAAAGGGGGGGGAAGAGGGGTGGGGGTTGTGGTGATGGGGAAGGGGTGTGTGGTGCGGGTGGGGTGTGTGTGTGAAGGGGTGGGGGGTGTGGAAGGGGAGGAAGGAAAGGAGAAGGAGAAGGAGGGGAAGGGGAGGGGTGGGGGTGTGGTGAAGTGGGGGGGGTGTGTAGTGGGGGTGTGTGAAGGGGAAGGGGGTGGGGGGTGTGGAGGGGGAAGGAAAGGAAGAGGAGGAGGGGGGAGGGGGAGGAAGAGGGGAAGAAGGGGAGAGGGGGGTTTGAAGGGAGTGGGGGGATTTGGGGGGGAGGGGGTGAGGGGGAAAGAGGGACAGGGGAGAGCAGGGGAAAAGGGAGAAACGGAGGAATCAGTAAATTTATCTAGTGTAACTCCTCATTTTTAGAACTGCTGAGATATTGCAGTTCTCATTCAACCCTGGATTATTAAATGCATTGAGTGTTATTTGCCATTGAAGTTCTTTTAATTCTAATAGACATGGGGTAGGGCCTCCCCTAATATTATTAGGTAAATGGTCAATGCCCATAAAGGAAAATTTATGGCCAGGGTTGCTTTCTGTATGTTTGGCCAGTGCGTTATCCAGTTTATGATTCTTCATGGCATAAATATGCTGGTAGATACGCTGCTTCACAGGCCCTTCACACCCACCACACCCCACCAATTGACATAGTTAGATGTGGCTGCTGCTGTACTGGACATTACGTGTACCTTGTTACACTCTTATCCCTACGGGCTACCTGAAGCTTGCAGTACCAGCACAACACTGTTGTACAAATGGATTGATAGGCATGGGATGCCCTCTGAGTTCTGGTAAGTGTATGTGTGGATCTGTGTATATTTGTAGTATGCAGCATTCTGAGGCCACATTCTCCTAATACAATATGCCTTGCCACACATTATAAGGAATAGTGATGTTGCTGACCATAGGAGAGCCATGACAACGCATCACCCTACTATCCCTGTGGTATGTGCATTAGATGCATATCCCTCTAGTAGCACTCTTGGGATAGACAAGTGGTTGTATTGCAGATCTGGTCAATGTGTGATGGTGGGTATGTCAGAGTGTTATCATGGGTTTTAGTACATACGATATTCACTGTGGGGTGTGGGTGCTGGGTATACACTGTCTTTACACCATGGTACCCCCGTACATGTCCCTTGTTCCACTGTATGGGACCACTGTCACCATCAACCACACAGGTAACTGATAACACTATCCAGCCCAGTTATGCATGTGCTGTGTGCAACTTATCTGTAACAGAATGGACACACTGACAAGGTAGTTAGCACTGATAAGCCCAAGTCTCTCAGATTTGTGTATGACTGTTATGTGTTTGTCAATGTGTATATGACAGTATGTCACACTATGTATAGTCCAGAAACAACCAGTACATCCCCTATTACCATACTGTACAGGCCTGGGTATGTTCTTCATGTAACATGTAACCTGGAACACACCTCATCCTTAAAGCTGTGCGGTGTGTGCAATTAAGGCCACACACATCAGTAGCACTGCATACCTAGTTAGGGGTTCTGGTCCCAGTGTTGCCAAGTAAGAGTGTGTGTGTGTATGTGAAGGAATCTACTTCTGTTTGCAGAATATACATGTCCCAGGAGATCATCTGTCTGAGAACTGCCTGGCAAATGCTAACATTTCACAGGTATCATCCTGTGGAAATACATTTCATCACAACTAGTGGTAGATGTGTAAATGCCCTCTTCCCCACTATATAGGTGTACAACGATAATGGGGTTGGTATATGTAGCTGGGTGTGGCTCTTGTGGACACAGTCACCATCATTGCAGTTACTGCTAAGTGTATCCCCCAGCTTAGCTGGCCATAATACTGTACAGTTCATGTTAACAGGTTAAGTAGTTATCTATCACACTATCTATCTGTGGTTCTACAGCACCTCTCACCCTCCAAATGGTAGGGCTGTGCCACCCACACCAGCACACCTATGTTTACCGAGTTGAGGATTGCACTACATTGGAGAAGGGGACATATACCCTGCCAGTACCATTGTCAATTACATTAAACTAGCAGACTGTTTATTTCCCAATGTGTTGTTGTGCCTATTTTGTCTTGGTGGAATTACATAGGCTAAAATGTGTTTCTCACACAGGTACATACATCAATGTGTACAGTAGTCTCTGTGTATTGCATCAACACCAAAGCCTCTGTGTGTGTTATACACAAACATGTGGTATGTACCACCCAGTATACTTACTATTGTCTACTGTAGAAGGGCTGTTGACATCAGCCCCCATGCACTCACCTGTATACACCACCCCCAGACCTATCGGCCATGTGGCACATGCAGTAACTGTTATACAGACCTGTGACATGTGTTCACCTGTATCCAGGATATGGCACAGCCAAGGTGTCACCACAGTGCCATACCCCTTATAGGATACAACAGCAGACCATCATCCTGCTGACACATGGATACCTGCAACACAAATGGAATACATTGTGGAGACCAAAATCACTCAGTGTTAATAACAGCTATAATGCAGCATGGCTGGACAGCTACACTTCCTGACATGTAAGCTTTAAACTTTACTGCTGACAATATGCTACACAGCCTTACATTGGTACACCATAGTACAGTCACCCTGTGCATCAGAACCATATTAGCCTGTCCCTGCATTGATGTTATGGATGACAGGGATGTGGCACAGGTATCATCATATGCACAGGGTGTGTTGTTAGTTTGCCAGAGACCTAGGCTGAGCCATACATTTGACACCATGTGTGTGAGTGAAGGAGTTTAATTATTAATTTGGCTGTGGTGATGTGGTGTGTGTAGGTATGGGGTTGCCCTAGCTGTGTGGGTATTTTGTGTGTGTGTGTGTGTGTGTGTATGCATGCACACAGTTCTGCCATGTGGCTGCCCTATACAGGGGTTTTCTGGACAGCTGCAGACCGTACCTGTCAGGGTGTGCAGTTCACTGTCTCCAGCCATGGACACAAGAACTGTGCCTGCCAAGGGTTACATGGGAACCACCAGGTACAAGCCATGATATGCTACTCTCCCCTGATGATGACATATGTCTGCTGGATCTGGGTCCCTCTTGGGACTGACCAGGGCCATGTGCATGTGGCTTGCTGTGGTGTGGACAGCACCCCCCTGCAGTACTGAGGCTGGTACTGCCACTACAGGAGAGGCTCTGTGTTCTGGCATGTCCACGTTGACCTCCACCTGTTGGTGTTGGTGGCCTATGCCCACATGGCCATTGCACCACTCCCATCATATGCTTGATCATGGACAATCCATTGTTGAGGATTCCTGCCATCTCACCCAACCGTCTATCCATGACCACTGAAAAATAACAAAGGACACCTGCATGATCACGGATGTTGACAGTAACAGCTGAATGAGTAGTCTGGTGTACGATTCCATACATGCCTGCACCACCATGACAGCCTGAAACATGCATCTGGTGGTACCAGATGTGGCACAACTGCTGGGGGCATGATGACCAGCATCCCCCAAATGAGTACCCCTGTACATCTGCCTATGTGGTACCCCACCGGACATCTGGCTATGGCTGCTGTGTCCAGACATGTGCACACATTGATACGACACTGTCCTGTCCCATGCCACCAGCTGACAACTGTCCCTCAGCTATGGCCACTGGTGATGGGATGGGGTGGATAACAGTGGGATGTCAAACGATGATACAGCTTCAGCCTCTGAGAACACAGCCTGTGCCTCAACACACCTATCATCATTTTCAATGTCTGTATGGACAACATCAGATTACCTCCAGGAGGCACCCTGACCCACCTCACCACCTATGAGTGGAAAACAAGAAACACACTTTAAGAACTGTATGTCATTGCTTAACAGTTCACACACACACACACACACACACACACACACACACACACACACACACACACACACACACACACACACACACACACACCCTGACATTCCACCATACTACTTACCTGTCCCTGAGTTTAGAGAATGTCCCTAATTTTTTTCTCTTATTTTCCTCATCCTGCATCAGTCTTGAATAATTATCGTCAATAATACCAATCATTAACGTATTATTCTTCTAATTGCTCAGAAAAGTGATCACAAAACATGACCTTCATAACCTGTTACTCCATTAACTCTTTAACTTGATTTGAGTAATTTTCTCGAAGACTCCCTGATGTTATCAAGTGTTCACCTTGGTTTTGTCCAAACGTCTTGAGCATGGCCCCCATTTGTTATGGGCTACTACAGTCAGTCAATAATGTCACGCACCGGAGTGTCATGCTTAACTATTGTTCAGTAGATGCAAGAATGTCTTGCTCTATTAACTTTTTATGTGGACTACTGTAATATTTGGAAACATTCTCTGGTGTTGTCTAGTAATTCCCCAATGCATCTTTAGTGCTGCATACATGGGTATTATTTCACCTTTATGCTGACTGCAATTAAAGAAAGTATTCCTGGTGTCTAGTTTTCCCTCCCAATGCATCTTTCATGCTGCAGACTTTATTACATTATCAGCTGTCCTGAGATTACATTTCAGAAAAGTATTCCTGGGGTCTAATGTGTCTGTCCATGTCCATGTACTGTGCAATTCCTAAGGGAAGTTAAGAGGTATAAACAACCCCACACTCACACGTATATACATGGAAACACACACACATACACACACGCATTTTACATACATCACCCCCCCTTCATTCCACCAGATACTTGGACAGCACTTACTGACAAATTAACCCACCCCCCCACACACACTTACAGGTGAGGTTGCACAAACATATTACACACAGAACTCTCATTACCCATCTGTCAACATGCATGACATATGGCACTCAACAGCATGCAGTGCAGCTATAGTCAATCTCTGTTAACAACATTATACATCTCTGTGATGCATGGGTTGTATTAGTAGGTGATGCCCCTTCCCCTGGAACACACTCCACCCATGTACATCGTATTGTTGTGCACCTGTTTGGCACCCTGGCATGTACTGTGCACCATACCTCACAGGTGTACACATCATTGCTGAATGTGTATATATGTGTCAGTTATGTATATGTGTCAGTTATGTTTGCTCTGCTGCTCACAGCCCCTTTGTGTTTGTCTGACACATACCTGGGATGATATGTTGACAGATGTCATTTGTGAATGCCTGATGTCTAATTTACAGATCTCCTCATCAGCGGTGCATGTATGGCCAGTAAAATACCAGTACACTGACAGATTTCAAACCTTACCATGGTTATGGGTAGTGCACACACCCTTATTGATATGGCACCCTCTTCTCTGATATGCCATGGGGTCACATTACTGCATATGTTAACATTACATGAACCTGATATGTGACATATGCCCTGTGCAATCAAGTGCAGTATCAAACAAATGTGTTAGTTGTGCAGATGCTGATTGAGATGCATACAATTTGTAGGTGCATATGGTTGCACACCCTTATCATGATGGTTTGTTGCACCTACTGTATTACAGCAGTCACTTTTCCTGGAAGGGGTATACTAGCATGGGCCATCTGCATTTGCCAGTATTTGGTCACTCTGCCCTACAAATGTCCCCCAACTCTGCATGACTGCAAGGTCAACTCATGTGCATAGCCCTTGGAGGTCACACAGTGCCGTCACTATTGCTGTGGAGTCAGGGTTATGTCTGCCACAATTCATGACCTTGATTGTGTGCAGATACAGCCATTCTTAGTGAGCTTTGGCTCTCTGCTTCAATGCACTGTTGTGTCTCAGGATGACAACCCCTCCCCATCCTCAGCCTTTTTGCAGTTGCTTGACAATATGGACTACACATGTGCGTCATTTTGCAGTGTCCCAAACTCTGAACACCATGTGTACCGGCCTAGTCCCTGCTAATGAATGGCAAACATACAGGTGTACACAGTACCAGGAAGGTACAGATGGGGATGGTATGCCTGAGGTGGTGTGAGGTGTTGGTTGTGGAATACATGTATCTTAATTGAAACTGTCTGTAGGTTTCCAATGTTTTCTTGGTACACCAATACACATTGCAATGCATGCCTTTGGGGACTTTTGCTGTTATGCATACACTACCTGTAGAGAGGCCTGGCAGATGTTTACTGTGATACAACTCTCCCATCTGATTACCCTAACCCATGGGCCACAATTATGCAGAGTCCAGGCAATTGCTGACACAGGTACTGCACAGCCAGTACTTGTTAGGCATTCCTGCAACTCCCTCAGTGTTGTGGCATGTTACTAGGCAGCCTGCATGACCAGTTTGCAACGTGTCATCATCTGTCTTGGATGACCATCTGTTTACTTTCTACATTAATCCTGTCCCATACATCCTCGCCACATACATGACTGCACTGTTTGCCATGGTATATGCAATGGTGAGGTAAGGCTACATGTCCAACTCCTGGGTGCTACCTGTTGTGTATAGGATCCATTCCATAGCTTGTAAGATGTGTGCAAGCCACAGCTGCCTCTCTTGCAGTTAAGTGGGCACATTTGATGGCCAAACATCTAGGACAGCAGACCATTTTTGGTGTGACATTGAGGACCTGTACTTGTTGGAAAGTCCATACTCATGAAGAATGCATGCTGTCAGTACCTCAAAAGCTGCTTCCACAATATGTTACCTGGAGTGTATGCACACATATGCTTCCAGTATTTGTGAAGGTTAGTATTTGCCATAGTTGCTGTCCTAACATAGGATTCCATATTACACATTCATTGCTCATGTTAGGACCACATTGCGGGTTATAAGGGTTGTGGAATGCAGTATTGTGATATGCTGTAGTGTAGATCTGTAACAGTTGCCATTGTAATAGTGGTACATACATTGTTGTAGCACTGTATAAGAGTGATGTTTCAGACATGTGCCTACTGTAAGCCATTTGACCCACCATTATGTTCATCTCTGTGCACACATCTTGCAATGACAGGTTGTTAGTTGTATTGCAAGACTTTTACATACCCTTCAGATATGCAACCATGGTGACCACTGTGATGCAGTGCAGTTAACAGCAACAATAAGTGAACATGTATAACATGCACTATGGGTAGGTGTGTTAAATGTGTGCATGGAATATAACAAGGCCATAACATGACCGGTATATTGGCAAACCTGAACAAACACCATACTCACCAGCTACAGGCTGCTGCCCTGGAGGTATACCAGAGGGACCTACATAGCTGTGTGAGAGATGTGATGTCAGTAGCCACACATGTGGCATTGGTACAGGGTGGGAGCAGCATTACAGTACATCAACAGTACAAACCCACAATACTACAGATTATGCACATCTGTTTATTACTACAATGGAGCAACAGACTATATATATTTCATCTCACATATGCATGATTAAACTGTATAGATGCAAATGGATATGCAACGGTGGTCTACTGATGTGCCCTGTGGCCTTACCTGCACACTCCTCAGCCATTGTGTGGGTAGCACCCACCTCCAATATGCTCTCCGTCGGGTCTTGTGTTTGCGGGCAGGCAGGTGCCCTGAGGCTGGCGAGGAGCTCCTCAACATGTTTCAGGGATGGCTGGATGGCATGACCCCACTTGTTGCAAGCTGGTCCCCCCTAACTGCAACAGCATGCCAATGGGCATGGCGGAGAAGATCAGTGCAGTGATGTTGGACCAGCTCATAACTGTGGTTATGCAGGCCAACATCTTTTACTCTGTGGACAAGATCGTTCCACAGGGTGGTCCTCTCTTGCAGATCATGGGTTGTACATCCAAACAGGATATGGTAGTGCTGCACCAGGTATGTGATGATGACTTAATTCTCCTGGCATGTGTAAATAGGAAGTCTCTCGAGAGACATTGTGCCTGAAAGACATAAACATGGAAACAGGTCTGAGGACCTCATACTGCAAGGATATAATAGTTGTTAATACACATCTCTGTCTCCCCCCCACCATATCTGCAACAACAATCTGCTCACACAACTCAATGGGTATGTCTCCAGCAGGCCTACTCTTGGGACATATATCAGATTCTCCAACAATTTGTGCAATGTATTTGTAGTCATGTTCCATGTTGAAACACTATCATCGGTGGCCTGTTATGAACAATGTCACCTGCATGCCATTGTAAGGGCCACTATGGTTCCATACATGCATGTGTTCTCTTTGCTATGTGACTGCTGCACATCTGTTGTTTTGTGTTAATGGGGATATCTATGCATGATGTTAGACATAATCCTGGAATGTGTGGAATATTACTACACACATATGTTCCATAACAGTGACACAATAGCAGGTTTGGGAAGACAGTTGCCAGCAGAACCACCTCTTTCACTTCATCTGGCCATGTTACCACACCACATCACACATGGGACCCACCCTGGGATCTCATCATCTACTAGTCCTGCACTACCTTCAGGTGGAACAACTTTAGGGAATGGTGTTCGCCCCCCCCAGGAGCACACACAGACAGGATCCTGTCACCTGAAGATAGGTCCAGGGTCTGGTGCATGGGGAGCTCCACAGAGACTTGCGGTATGTGCTAAAGCACAGTGAGGCCTTCGGTACACAATCACAGGGTTTGCATGCTCCTCCTGCTCAGCCCCCAGCCCAGGCATCTTCAGGGTCGTGAAGATGCTGTTGTGACTGCCCATGGGTGGGGATCCTGGTCCCATTGTTTCCATATGGGGGCTCATGGGTCTGCACATTCCAAACAACACTCCCCATCCAAGGTGTTTATCCACCACGTGTCATATACTGCCCTTGCATCCTGTCTTGTCTGTCTTCCAAACCAACCTACCTTCTCAAAAATACCTACTATCCTTCCCCAAAATACCAATCCCACCTTCACAAACAAGGGCAATGTGTTCCCAACATGTAGTTTACACCAGACCTAACTATCCATTTTGCACTCACTTACTGCTGTATAAATATGTGGGTGTATTGATATGTGTGATGTTCTCTCACACATATCGTGCAGCACTGTCATTCAACAGTGGGGGGCATGTATTTACATAAATATGTGTGTGTTTGTATATATGTAGACATACACACACACACACACACACACACACACACACACACACACACACACACACACACACACACACACACACACACATATATATATATATGTGTGTGTGTGTGTGTGTGTGTGTGTGTGTGTGTGTGTGTGTGTGTGTGTGTGTGTGTGTGTGTGTGTGTATATATATATATATATATATATATATATATATATATATATATACACACACACACACACACACACACACACACACACACACACACACACACACACACACACACACACACAGATGGGCGGCCACAGTGGTGCAGCGGTTAGTGTTGCCGCCTCACAGCAAGAGGTTCTCTGGTTCGATCCTCAGCTGGGGTGCCTTCTGTGCGGAGTCTGCATGTCCTCCCTGTGGTTGTGTGGGTTTCCTCCGGGTGCTCTGGTTTCTTCCCACATCCCAAAGACATGCTGTAGGTGGATTGGACACTCTAAATTGGCCCTAGGTGTGAGTGTGTGCGTGTGTGTTCCTTCTGTGGAAGGTTGGGTGCTGGGCTGGCAACTCGACACTATAAAACTCCACTGCCAATCATGAGCGGACAGGTGATCAAGAAGAAGAAGAAGATATATATATATATATATATATATATATATATATATATATATATATATATATATATATATATAGTGCATTCAAAAATCAGGTCCACACTCTCTAACTCTCCTTCCTGCACAGCTGCACTGTTCTACCTTGCTACAACACAGGCAGGTGTCACATGTGGACACAGCCTAACATTAGGGGGGTATATATATATATATATAGGGACAGATTGCAGGTAAGCCTATTACACACCTATAGCATTTGTGCAAGCTACATTACACATTAACACGATTGTCCTGCAAGTGCTGGGCTCTGAAACTCATATGTCTATCATAACGGCATTACTTCCACCACCAGCTATTGGCCACACTAATACACATGTCTTCCAGTACAGAACACACACTATGATGGCTTACATCTTATCATTCATTGCTGATCTGCACAGTTGACAGGTATGGCCCATTGCCCACAGGGACAGACACTATTGTCCATAGCAGTTGTTCAGCAGAACATCATTACAACAACTCCTGATGGCACAAATAAATCATTCCACATCATATATCCCATTATTATAGACCATGTACTAGATTCAATTACATGCATATATGCTTCACATATCTGTTGTAGGATTGTCGTGTCTTCTGGATACAGTTTGCTGTGTCCCCTTGTTTAACTTGAGATGTCTCCATTTTCAGTTGTTGAACAACTTTTTATTTACTGGATGTTTGTTTGTTTCTTTTCTCTCTCTGTCTCTCTCTCTCTCTCTCTCTCTCTCTCTCTCTCTCTCTCTCCACTACATGGATTGTGCTGCTTTGAATAGATTGCAGCATGGATTTTGTAGGTGATGCACATGCCCTCTACCCATCAGTGTCCACCACTTGCTAACTGCATGCAGCCTGCTGTGCAGTACTTCCAATTACAACTGTCACGGCAACCCACTTCTATAAAATACTAAATCATGTGGGCATTGTCCCTTTACCTTTCCTATATGAAGGACATCCTTCCTGTTTGTGGGCAGCAGTGTTACAGACAGCAAGTAGCAATACCTCTTACAAGAGGACTTGCAGACACAGTCCAACTACATATTTGTATAAGGTTCCAGATCTACAGACAGTGTGAGTAGAGTTGTTATACTAGTTTAGCATGGAATGCAGTTTGTCTGCATAGCTCTCAACTGTGGGCCTATCCACATGATGGCCACAGGATTTTCTATGTTTTGTCTGTCCACCACACAGGTCTTGTCTCATATATATCACTGGCATTCTGTCTGTTGAGTGCTAGCAGTACATGGCTAAATCCATTTGGGTTTCTGGCTTCATATTC
>NC_056743.1:565672848-565685348 GCF_019279795.1 Protopterus annectens
TTCAAAATTGCTTAGTCTGTGTGTGCATTGCTTACTCATGCGCACAGGATTAAACCCGCTTACTGCTGCTTAAAAGTGCTTACTCCCGCTTACCCCACGCTAATTTCTTTAAAAGAAAAGAAAAATGGGTGTTAGGAAAGTGGTGAAAAGGGGGCATAAATAGGGAAAGACAGTAGGGAAAATAGCTAGGGATGTGCAGGACGAGTGTAGGGAAGGTCCATAGCTGCCCATTTCTTCTACAGCAACAGCTGTGCATATACACTGATTTGGAGGTAGATTTGGACACTCAAACCCCTGAGAGAGGAGTGACGACAACAATAATATGTTGTGAAGTCAATTAGACCAGATTACATGTGTCCAGTGGACACATGTGCGAAATGGAAAGCTATGTATGGGGCAAGATTTTTTTTTGGGAACAGATTGCCCTTTTTTTTTTTAACGTGAGAGTGGGATGTTGTGGAAGGATAATAGGTATATTTAGGGAGGTAGGTTGGGTAGGATGACAGACAAGACAGACAAGACAGCATACAGGGGTGGTATATGACACATGTGGGGGTAAACACCTTGGATGGGGAGCGGTGTTTGGAAGTCGGAAGCCCATGAGCCCCCAAATGGATAAAGTGGGACTGAGGTCCCCACCCATGGGCAGTCATGACTGCAACTTCATGACCCCAAAGGTGGCTGTGCTGGGGGCTCAGTAGGAGGGGCAGACTGACCCTCTAAATGCACCATGTGGTCCTCAAGCTGGTGTAGCTGATCTCCGAACTCCCTGCAGAGCTCGCTATGCACCAGAACCTGGACCTGATGACAGGTTACAGTTTCCAGTCTGCACCCGCTCCAAGGGGGGGTGAGCCCCATACCTTGAGGCAGTCCCACCTGAAGGTGGTGCCAAACCAGCAGATGAGGAGTGGGTAGTGCCCGATGCCATGACCAGATGAGGTGGTAGAGGTGGGTTCACTGCGACCAGCCTTTCTAGATGTGCTATGGTGCTTCAATTTTAAAACATATGTGGGTTAGTAATAGTCAACACATTCCAGGATTAGGTATAACAGCATGCATAGATATTTCCATTAACCCAAAACACCAGATATGGAACAGTTGCATAGCAAACAGAACACAAGCATATATGGAACCACAGTGGCCATTACAACAGCATGCAGGTTACACTGATGGTTGCATGTCACCAGTGTGGGAATATTTTAACATGGCACATGCATAGAAACACATTTCACTATTTATCAAACAATAGGATATATGTCCGAACAGTATATTTAATTGTACACATACCCATTAAGTTGTTTATTTAGATTATTGTTGCAGATATGGTGGGGGGGAAGAGATGTCAATTAACAACTTGTATATCCCTGTAGTTCTCACTACTTTCTTAGTCGCTGCTGTAATCTGTATCTTACAGGTATTATTACACTACTATATGGCCTTAGTTTGGACAGCGGTATGTTTGTAGACAACTATATACTTGAACTGCGTTTTACCTGCAGTATACACCTCTTACCTGGTATACCTGTGGATGTATTGTTTTTTAACGCTACCTGACTGTTTCTATGCATATTCACAGATTCCAGGTTGATGTTATGCACATACCTCTATATCTCTTATTGTACACACTCTGGTCAAGGCTTGACAACATGCAGGTGGAACTGGGACATATTTTGACTATTGTCCTCATAAACATTTGGTGAGGTGCTACAATGACAGGTTTGTTGTCATATACATTTTCTAAATACTTACAGGTCTGACAGTCAGATATATGTCATTACAAACTGCCTAAATTTCAGAGATCATCACACTGATTTGCCAAGGGGACAGGGTAACAGGCAGATGATATAGGCAAATTATCTGGACATTCTGAGCAAATCTGTACAGCTGAGGGGTATGATTCTGCATACAGCTTACTACCATTCCCAGGATTCGAACCATGGCTGTGTCTGCTAAAAATAAAACAGTGTACATCACAGTTGTGTGCTATTTAGATATTGCTGTGTGGTGTTTCACTGATTTCTGTCTATAAGTCTCCTGTTGTTTTACAATATGGCCTTCTAATTACAACAGTCTTATACAGGGATTCCTAGACAGTTTTATTATGCAGCACAGTGTGGGTGACAGTGATGAGTAATACATTATTATTCAGAAAAACTGCAACACTAACAATGTCATACAATACCAGACTAAACAGTACCAGTCCAGGATTTCAATCTTTTATTTCCAGGCACAGTTTCCTTATCTGACAAACCTATGGAGGGAATGTTTGTTAACAGTACCTGAATGTTGCCACACATATTACCTGATTCCACATTATTATTATGCACATACGTCTCATTCTGTTACTGCACACACTTTGGTCATAGCTTCACAACATGGGGGTAGAGATGGGACATACTTTGCATATTACTCTCATAACATTTTGGCGAGTTGCTAGAGTGACAGGTTTGTTCTTATAGATATATTTCTGATGGTTATGATGTTTGACAATCTGTTGTATGTCATTATTTGCTGCCTAAACTTCTGGGATCATCCCACTGATTTTCCAGGGGGACAGAGTGACAGGCAGACAATTTAAGCCAATTATCTGAACTTTCTGACAAAAATCTGTACAGTTGAGGGGTATTATTCTGCATAAAGCTTACTACAATGCCCAGGATTTGAACCATGGCTGTGTGTGCTAAAAATACAACAGTTTCCGTCTCATTTGAGTGTGCTATTTGATTTTGTTGTGTATCTTCACACTGTTTTCTGTCTAAGTCTCCCTCAGTTGTACAATATGACCTTGTGATTGCAACAGTCATATACAGACATTCCTACACATTTTATTTATGTAGCACAGTGTGGGTAACAGTGCTTAATACAACAGTATTATTAAGAGAATGCAGCACTACATTACCATATAATATCAGAGTAAACACAAGCAGTCCAGGGGTTAGACCTTTATTGCCAGGCTGTTACCCTTTTATTTACATACAACCTATATGAGACTCTTCCTGCCATATTGTCTGGTTTATTCAGTACATCTCATACACAATACAGATTTTATACTGGCAATTAACTTTCTACTACGTTTAGTTTTATTTCTTATGACAATACATGCAACATTATTACTAACCTGCTTCACAACGCAGCCTCTGCAGCCTACATGCATGGGCTTCCTGATTCACAGCCCACTCCGCTGCTGTTGTCAGACATAAGAGGAATATTTAGCCACACCTATCCACAATATGCATGAACTGGCAATTATTAAACAGTTAGTAGAATGACTACACACTGCTGGGACATCACCCTGCCTAGCTTCTTGGATCCACTGATCCAAGGGCTCCCTCTTCCTCCGTTTCAGGTCGGCATAGTGATGCCTGACTTGCTCACCAGTTTGAGGGATGCCAGTGGCACTGGTGAGGTCATGGGCGAGACAGTCCCAGGCTTCCACTTTATATTGGGAAGCCTGGTACTGACCCTGCAGCAGTCTCTCTTCATGGTCTTTTACCAGGAGTCCTGTCATGATCTTGCGTTCCTGGATGCCCCAGCACTGTGCTCAGAAGCACGGTCCTTCTCTGACACCAGTCATTGCACCTACAGGTGGAAGCTGCAACTAGTTATGAATTGTATTCCCACCTGTGGAGTTTAAATATGGCCAATTTCCAGCACTTTGCCGTGATTGGACAGTTTTGAAAATGTTAAGCTATGGGCAAACCTGGTTACCTAAGGTTGGCATTGCTTAAAGGGGCATACCAATGGGCAAATCGATTTATCTGGGCTACACATTGCTTACACCTAGTAAGCAGAGGTGTGCAATGCTTAGCATTGCTTATTTTTAAATGTGCACACTATTTGCTGTTTGGCATTGATTTATCATTCATTACATGTTATATATTTGTTTAGTATTCATAATTCATGTGTACATACACTGTATGGGGTACTTGTGCTTATTGGGGGATTACACCACTTTATTACAATGACACCTCACATCTGGACTTAATGCAGTACTCCAATTCACATATTTATGTTATTTAGTAGGTTATACAACATAAAACTGTTTATAGATTCCTTTCACATGTAAATTCTTATTTTGCTATAGTGAGGATCTGTTTGGGTATACCTCAGTTTTATGAACAGCTGTGATGGCTTACTGGTTAACTGCTGTGACTATAGTGTACAGGGTACTGGGTTCAATACCTACAAGGGCTGTTTATTTTGTTGCTGGACAGAACAGGGGCTGCTGGATACAGAGTTACTAAGGCACTTTTAAGCAGTTGTAAGTGGGTTTGCATGGGTTTGTGCGATGGTAAACAGTGCTAACTTCTGGTTACAATTTCTTATACTCAGCCTCTAAATTGCTTAACCTGTGTAGGCATTGCTTACCCCACTCAAACAATCATAAACCCACTTACTACTGCTTAAAAGTGCTTACTCCCGCTTACCCCAACACTAATTTAGAAATAAATGAAACATGGGTCTTAGGAAAGTGGCAGATTTGGACACTTTACACATTTTTTACACCATTTGCTGTATGGCATGGATTTATAATTCATTACACATTATAACTTTGTTTAGTGTCCCTGATTCATCTGTATGTATACTGTATGGGGCACTTGTGTTTATCTGTGTATTTTACCATATTATTACAATGACACCTCACATCTGCACTGAATGCAGTACTCCAGTTCACAATTATATGTTGTTTAGTAGGTTATACAGCAAAAAAGATGTTCTTAAATTGCTTTCACATGGAAAATAGAATTTATTGCAGTGAGGATGGAACCAGGAATGACTGCTCGCAAAGTGAATGCTCTGACCACTTCACTATTGCAGTATTACTTCACTTGAATGTAACTTGCTATTTGTGAATGCTCTGACCACTTCACTATTGCAGTATTACTTCACCTGAATGTAACTTGCTATTTACCTTCTTGTGCTCTTTAAGCTACACTATGCGTAGCTAAGCAATGGGTAAACCCACGCAGCTATGGTTAAATTTAATCTGTTTGATAAAAAAAAATTGTAGTCTTATTTTTCTCTAGGAAAGGATAGGTTTCACTTATTGCTGTAGATTTCTGTGTGCATCTGCACATTTGACAGACATCTTAGAGTGCTGCTATCAGCGTAAGGTTTTCCTGGGAAGTGGGGCTTTGACCTTTGCAATGGCTGTAGGTGTGTTTTCTCCTGCAACATGTCATGTTTGTACACTAACAGTCCCACTTTGGGCATTTGAAGAGGTGGCAACCCCCCATACCCCTCAATCTCTTCATGCAAAATATCTGGACAAAGCTTGACAAAATGAGGTACAACTAGGGACATATTTTAAATATAGTGCTCTTACAAACTTAAGAAAGTTGCTGGAGTAACAGGATTTGTTTTAATATAACTTTTCTGAAGGATTTGGAGTCTATAACTCAAATGTATGCCATTATTTACCAACTTCAATCCTGAGATCATCCCAGTGATTTGCCAGGAAAAATGAGGTACAGGCCAGATGCATGAGTGAAAAATCTGGACATTCTGCAATGATCTGTACAGTTGAGAGGTATGCAACCCCCTATGAGTGTTCTCACTCACTGTAATTGCCGAACGCCAATTCTTGACTGCAGGGGCATGTATATTGTAAGAGCTCTGCTCACAGACACCCCCACTTCACTCATCCATGCTCCATGTCCGTTTAGGAACAGAGGCAGCACGCCTTCATAACTATGCATGGAGCGCTGCCATGCTGCTATTAAACGGCTGTTTCCATGCAGGAATAAGCTATTCCTGCACGGAACCTTACTGAATCCTGGGGACTGTTTTATCTACATATAGTACTTATAGTATTCATTATATTTCCATTTATGCAATAATCTCTTAAAAACAATCAAAACTATTAAGAACAATTTGTGCATGATTTGTAGCAACACATTTATTACTAGGTGAATGCATTTTTTTGATGTTTTTTTTTTCATTTTGATTCATATCTTGTATTAAGCCAAAGACCAATAAATTTAATAATAGCTGAAGTACTATATAATTCAATATCTGGAAAACCTATGCCACCATTTACGCATCTCTTCATGTACCAATTAAATGAAATTCTTGTGGCCAGATTCAGGAAAGCCTACATGGTCTGTTTAAAGTGTGTGAGTGACATGCTGCAGTGTGCACACAGTAGTGAACTGTTTTAGATTCAATATGCAGCTCTACACAGTGTGTAGGGCTGCGCAAATAAGGTAAACACTTTGGCAGCCAAATTACAGCATAAGCAGCCTAATTGTATGCTAATCAACCAATCTAAGAGGGAGGAGCTATTTAACAAGCAATAAAGTAACCCTGTAGACTCAGTGCTGGTTTCCCTGTGAATTCCAAAATCTATTGGAATACAGCCACAGAAAAGCTTCTACACAGAAACAATGTTAGGAGCTGCTGTTGCTTTAATTCATATGTATGTGCAACAAGCTGAAGTATATGCTGCTGCTGCTAACAGACCAAGACCAAGAAGGAGTAAAGCTTTCAGACCTCATTTGACTTACGACAATCTACATGACATGGAAAATGTAGAGCTCTACAGGGTGGCTTGAAATACATTACAGGAACTCTGCAACCTCTGTCTTCCTCAACTCAGTGCCAGGGCAAACCAAGGGGAACCCCTAACAGTGGAGGTAATGGTTTGTGTAACACTTAGTATTTTGCTACAGGTACCTTTCAGAGACCAACAGGTGACATGGTGAGGGTGTCACAGACATCAACATCCTTAATTCTCCACCAATTCCTGTATGCTATGCTCCAACATGCCAGTGATAACATATATTTCCCTGTACTCTTGAGGACAGGGCCAGAAATATGCAGGAGGTCTACCCTGTAGCAAATTACCCTGAAGTACTGGGTAGCATATATTGCACACATATAGAAATTAAGGCACCTCCCGGAACAGAGAAGGCTCTACATAAATAAAAAGAACTTCCACTCTATTAACAGCAAAGTTATATGTTATGCCAAGGGAATCATTTTGAACAAGTGTGGTGGTAAGTTACCATGACTCACCTATCTGGCAGACCTCCCAACTGTATTGGATGTTCACTAGGGGGATATCACACAGGGCTATTTATTGGGGGTGCAGGTTATGCACTGGAACTGTGGCTGATGACACCCATCAGAAATGCACACACACACACAGACACACACACACACACACCTTGAAAAATGCCATAATGGGGCACATGCTCAAACCAGAAATATCACAGAGTGCACCTTTGGGCTGCTGAAGTTGTGGTTCTGATGCCTATATACATCTGGGGGAGTCCTGCAGTAGAATCCATCTACATGTGCTGAAATATTCACTGTATGTACCATGCTGCACAACATCATCCTGAGAAAACAGCTTCAGCAGGATCAACAAGGGAAAGAGGCACACATCCCACAACCAACGGCAAGGTCACTACAGCCACACACAGGTGAGGAGTCAGAAGGGGAACCATGAGCTGCTGTGGGTGTAGGCAGCAGAAGGTGTGCTCAATATGCCCTCACACTATCTAAGAGGCAATGCATAGCACACTGACCACCTAATGGGCCACAACCTTCCTCCTCACTCATACATATAGCAACAATAATGCCAGGTAACTCTTGCAACCTTTACCTACCCATGAGATTGCTGTGTACTGCTAGCATCAGACAGTGTCATACCTGAACTAAAACTGTTGCAACTGCTGGATTTACAAGATAAGTATTGAACCTGGGGTGTATTGTTTAATAATACAAATGAATGGCATATCCTTGCATGTTGTTACTTGGTAGTATAAGCAAGTAAAAAGTGGGTGATTTATACAGAAATGACTTTAATATGTGACAGCAGAGATATATGTGACTTATATGTGCCTGTTATCAAGTAGGAGACCTCAGGTATCAAAGATTTACACAGTCATACCTCTCAAAATTACGGATGGTGACTGAATGTCCTCAGTTTATCACCATATGTTTGTACTGGAAAATCATTGAATAGAGAAGTTAGAAAGTAATGCGACACATTTCAGTTTCAGACTTCTCAATCTCAAGATCATTAACAATACTGATGCAAAAAATGTTTGATGCTATCAATTGGCTAACCTCCTAAGACAAAGGTACAATTACTAATTCATCACCACAAATGCAGATAAACTAAGCACTAAGTCAGCTATGCAACCTGAGCATTAGACACAAATGTTATCTATGCCTGAATTCAGAAGGGATATGGCACAGTTACCACCACTTGCACAGGGTGTTGTGTGGGGGGGGGGGGGGTGTGGGGGGGCTGGAAGCCTAGGCTGACACAAAAGTTCAGTGAGTGTGTGTGAGTAAGAAAGAGAAGCAAGAAGACATTTGAATAAAGTAACAAATGGCCAGTGAGACAAAATGATCCTTTAAGCTTCATGGCTGAAACATGTAACTGTTGTGTGTCTGTCTGTATGGGTCCTCCTTGTGAAATTGGTGTATGAGTGTATGCATGAACATAGCCAAGATCTATGCTAGCTCTACAGCCTGGTATATCAGACAGATGTGATCTGTGCATGGTAAAGGTGGCAATTCATCATTGTCGTTCCTGACCATGAGAACTGGCTCTGCCAGGAGTTGCACTGGCATGTCCATGCCCACAGTCAGATGCACTGCTGCTACCTGAATGTTACTGATGTCTGTTGGATCAGCTCCCCTCAGGAAGATGCCCAGGACCACAATCCCATAGCCTGCCTCATCTGGATGTTGATACCTCAACCACTGATGGAGTAGTGGAAGTACTGCCACTATGAGAGAATGATTAGGCATGGCCATGTTGGTTAAACAGCAGATGATGTGGCTGAACTACACCCATGAAGATGCCATCCCCCTCCCAGCAGATGTTTGAGCACAATCACTAGCCATTCCAACATGTTATTCATCCGTTCCATTAAACTGACAATAGGATGGAGGCAGTCACACATGTCAGACTGTGCCACATCTACAACCCTAAGCATTTCTCTAGAGGACCTATGGGAACATGCCTGTACCTCCATGATTGGCTTAAACATATGTTGAGTGACACAGGAAGACACACCTGGGTCATGTGGAAGATGTAGAGTAGGCCTCCTCCATGCACCCCTAACAACATTCCCGTGTGGCACGTCACCCACACTTTGGGTATGGCCAAAGTTAACCAGCACTGAAGCTGCAGTAACCACACTTCCCTGACTGTCTCACCCTCCACCTGTCCAATATCTGAGGGCTCACTGGAATGGGTAGGCTTAGGCCTACTGGCTGCATCAGATGGAATTACAGGGGATGGCTGAATGTCAATCTCAATATCAGATTCAACCTCTACAGCCCCTGTTAAGCCACCATCATCATCAGAGTTTGCAGATACTCTGACGTCAGGTGGCAGGAGCCCCACACTTCCACTGTCAGGATCACCTGTGATAATAAGCAACAAAAACAGAAAAAAATGAATACTTACAAATACTACAGTCAAATATATGCAAATAAGCTAACAGTGGTGCTACTACTGCAGACAGTACAGCAATACACATGACAGTCCTGACACCCATATCACAAACTAAACATTTCTTTGGACTGCTCATCAGTATTGAAATAAAAATAAATAAAAACAGGCAGTTGTAAGAACAAATCAGTGCTCTAACAAAATAAAGATACGAAAAATGTAAATGGAAAGAGCACCAAACCACGGCTTATAAAAACGTTACTTTAATATACCAAAAGAGAACGGTGAGCACTTTCGCAGTCTAGCTGCTTCCTCATACAATTCAAATAACATATATCATTCATTTAAGTACACCTTTAGGAAGTGGCATTACAAAACAGCAATTTAAGCATTTAAAAAGACAGCATCAATAGCTTTCTTAAAAATCTTAAAACATAAGAATGTATTCCAGTGCCATGAAAAATGCATATAAAATATGCAATAAATAAATGCAAGATGGTATATACCTAATAATTATTAGGTATATAAAGGTCTGTTGACAAGCACTGGTTGAATGGAAAGCTTATCATTTAGACACTTACCCATATTCGCGCTCATCCTAATAATCCATTGCAGCTCCCTATTCTCTACCCTGTTCCTAACAGCCCCCTTCCTTATATTGAATGGTACTACCTCAATGACCATGAACCTGAATTCATGCTCTCTCCCCATGGCCATAGTGTGTCATGCCAAAGCATTGGCATCAATATTCCTAGAAATATCATACAAATGTTCCCTGATATGGTCTCTTAACCTGCGGGTGGCCATACCTATGTAAAATGAAAACAAGTCTGTGCAATAGTTCAAATACACCAAATTAGTGCTATTGAAATTAGCTCTTAAACGTAAAGTAAATTGTTTAACTGTGTCCGGATGGCAAAATATACCCGAGCAATCAAGGTATCTACAAAAATTACATTGGTTACAAGCTAAGGTACCATATCCAGGTAATGTAGTCTGACTATTATCAAGGAAATTAAGCTTTGGACTACAAAGAATTATTTTTATTGATTTCTTGTTTTTAAAAGCATAATGTGGAGCATTACCAACTATTTGTCTTATTTTCTCATCAGCACATAGGATGTTACAGTTCTTATTGAATATATCTTGTAGCAGTTTAACATTGCTTGAATATGTTATAGGGACCTTAATAAAATTGTCTCTCATGTTAGGGACGGTCACTGGTCTAGTGTTATGTGAGAAATATGGTTTACCTAGGTAATTTCTCATAGTATGGGTCTGTGAGAGTACCTTGTTGACTTCTTTCTCAGAGTATCCTCTCTCTAAAAAGCATCTCAAGATTACCAACTTCCTCACTAAACTTCCCCTCATCAGCTGTTAACCTAGAAACTCTGTCCTTTCATTACATTTTTAAAAATATGTTGCGGATGCATACTGCTACGTTCAGCATAGGTGTTCCTATAACATTCCTTCCTAAATATTTCTGTATTGAATTCTCCTGCTGCAGATCTATAAATCATAACATCAAGAAAATTTATACTTGTTGTAGAGGTATTAGCTGTAAATCTCAAGAATTCAGTGGTACTATTAGAATATCTCATAAACCGAGAGAAACTAGACTCATCTCCCTCCCATAAAAGAAACAAGTCATCTACAAATCGTCGAAAGAAAATAATGGGAAAGCCCATGTCTTTCTTTAATATAAATTCCTGTTCCCATGTGGCCATGACAATGTTAGCGTAGCTATTGGCACATGACGTGCCCATAGCTATGCCACCACGCTGTCGGAATAACTCATGCTCAAACAAAAACAAATTGTTCCCCAGTACAGTTTCCAATAAGAAACATATGAGGTCAGTCTCTTTAGACTCATAAGTATCATCCTCTTCCAGATATTGTTTCAGCATATCCACCCTATGGTCATTGGGGATGACTGTAAAGAGAGACTGAACATCTAAAGTAGCCATTATACACGTACCTGAAGGTATTGTATCCACAACGAATGCAGATCTTCCAAGAACATTTTAGTGTCCCTTAAGATATATTTGTTCTTGAGGACAATGGGTTTCAACTGATGTTCAATATATAATGATAGTGGTTCGGTGGGGGCTGGGCTGTGGATACAACACCTTCAGATATGTGTATAATGGCTACTTTGAATGGCAAATAGGACTAGATAAAGAGTAAATACAAGTGCTTTACTTTACTGAGTGCAATACTTATACGTTTGTTCCCTATATTCTATATTAATCTTTAGAGAATTAAAACTAGAATGCTTTTAAAATCAGTTTCTGACTTGTCCGTGTAAATTCCATAACCATCTGGTAAATTAATCTTTATTTTATTAGGAAACAAAGGCTGAACTTTAATGTTTTTCTTTAAGCTTTTCTCTTTCCATAACAGATGGTGAATATTAATTGTCAAGTCTTGCTATATATATTTTTTTTATTTTGATTGGATAGTTTACCCAAGCAGTTCTTAGGACTAAATCTTTATCTTGACTAAATAAAACAATTATGTTCACTGACCATGGGGATGGAGGATTTTTCTTTAATGAAGTGTTAGAAAGTGATAGGTTCCTAACCCAGATACTCCCCAGACTCTGGAATAGACTGCCCATACATGTCAAGCAGAGCGCCTCTTTGGCCCTATTCAAAAGGAACCTTGATGATTGGATGGGAGATAGGAAATTTACCCCTGGGATCATGTCAGTCACCCTGCTAGACAGGGGTCCAAGGAAGTAAATAGTGTGAGAAGAAATAGGCAGGGAACTGTTATGGTTAGACTTGTATAGGCCCTAGGGCCAATAGCCTAGTACCAACCTATGAACCTATGAACCTATATGTGTGCCCTCTCAATTCCAAAAGAAAGGGCTTCAGGCAAATTTAATGTCTTAGGCAGCCAGGTATTTAGAAACTGAATCATGTCATCTTCTTCTTCTTTTTCTGGGATACCATAAATCCTAATCTTGTTTCTTCTGGACCTATTTTCTAAGTCCTTTATTTTTCAAGATAAAGTATTCTATCTCAATACAAACTACATATGAGTTTTCACTTTTAGTCATTCTCCCATCTAAATCATA